>NW_022631096.1:5421415-5597434 GCF_010015895.1 Lontra canadensis | reverse complement strand
CCCCCCCTCACGATTTGGGATCTCTTCTGATTTGGCTAAAGCATATTTTCCTGGGGTTGTTGCCACCCTTTTAGTATTTTACTTGTTCCTTCATATACTCTTATCTGGACAAAATGACAAGGTGGAAAAATTCACCACAAAAAAAAGAACAAGAGGCAGTACCAAAGGCTAGGGACCTAATCAATACAGACATTGGTAATATGTCAGATCTAGAGTTCAGAATGATGATTCTCAAGGATCTAGCTGCGCTTGAAAAAGGCATGGAAGATATTAGAGAAACCCTCTCGGGAGATATAAAAGCCCTTTCTGGAGAAATAAAAGAACAAAAATCTAATCAAGTTGATCAAAAAAGCTATTAATGAGGTGGAATAAAAATGGAGGCTCTCACTGCTAGGATAAATGAGGCAGAAGAAAGAATTAGCAATATAGAAGACCAAATGACAGAGAGTAAAGAAGCTGAGCAAAAGAGGGACAAACAGCTACTGAACCACGAGGGCAGAATTCGAGAGATAAGTGACACCATAAGATGAAACAACATTAGAATAATTGGGATTCCAGAAGAAGAAGAAAGAGAGAGGGGAGCAGAAGGTATATTGGAGAGAATTATTGGAGAGAATTTCCCCAATATGGCAAAGGGAACAAGCATCAAAATCCAGGAGGTTCAGAGAACCCCACTCAAAATCAATAAGAATAGGTCCACATCCCGTCACCTAATAGTAAAATTTACAAGTCTTAGTGACAAAGAGAAAATCCTGAAAGCAGCCCGGGAGAAGAGGTCTGTAACATACAATGGTAAAAATAGATTGGCAGCAGACTTATCCACAGACCTGGCAGGCCAGAAAGAGCTGGCATGATATATTCAGAGCACTAAACGAGAAAAACATGCAGCCAAGAATACTATATCCAGCTAGGCTATCATTGAAAATAGAAGGAGAGATTAAAAGCTTCCAGGACAAACAAAAACTGAAAGAATTTGCAAACACCAAGCCAGCTCTACAGGAAATATTGAAAGGGGTCCTCTAAGCAAAGAGAGAGCCTAAAAGTAGTAGATCAGAAAGGAACAGAGACAATATACAGTAACAGTCACCTTACAGGCAATACAATGGCACTAAATTCATATCTCTCAATAGTTACCCTGAATGTTAATGGGCTAAATGCCCCAATCAAAAGACACAGGGTATCAGAATGGATAAAAAAACAAAACCCATCTATATGTTGCCTACAAGAAACTCATTTTAAACCCGAAGACACCTCCAGATTTAAAGTGAGGGGGTGGAAAACAATTTACCATGCTAATGGATATCAGAAGAAAGCAGGAGTGGCAATCCTTATATCAGATCAATTAGATTTTAAGCCAAAGACTATAATAAGAGATGAGGAAGGACACTATATCATACTCAAAGGATCTGTCCAACAAGAAGATCTAACAATTTTAAATATCTATGCCCCTAACGTGGGAGCAGCCAACTATTTAAACCAATTAATAACAAAATCAAAGAAACACATCAACAATAATACAATAATAGTAGGGGACTTTAACACTCCCCTCACTGAAATGGACAGATCATCCAAGCAAAAGATCAACAAGGAAATCAAGGCCTTAAATGACACACTGGACCAGATGGATATCACAGATATATTCAGAACATTTCATCCCAAAGCAACAGAATACACATTCTTCTCTAGTGCACATGGAACATTCTCCAGAATAGATCACATCCTCAGTCGTAAATCAGGTCTCAACCAGTATCAAAAGATTGGGGTCATTCCCTGCATATTTTCAGACCACAGTGCTCTGAAGCTAGAACTCAATCAAAAGAGGAAATTTGGAAAGAACCCAAATACATGGAGACTAAACAGCATCCTTCTAAAGAATGAATGGGTCAACCAAGAAATTAAAGAAGAATTGAAAAAAATTCATGGAAACAAATGATAATGAAAACACAATGGCTCCAAATCTGTGGGACACAACAAAGGCAGTCCTGAGAGGAAAATATATAGTGGTACAAGCCTTACTCAAGAAACAAGAAAGGTCTCAGGTACACAACCTAATCCTACACCTAAAGGAGCTGGAGAAAGAACAAGAAAGAAACCTAAACCCAGCAGGAGAAGAGAAATCATAAAGATCAGAGCAGAAATCAATGAAATAGAAACAAAAAAAAAAAGAAAAAGAAAAAAATCAATGAAACTAGGAGCTGGTTCTTTGAAAGAATTAATAAGTTTGATAAACCCCTGGACAGACTTAACAAAAAGAAAAGAGAAAGGACCCAAATAAATAAAATCATGAATGAAAGAGGAGAGATCACAACTAACACCAAAGAAATACAGACAATTATAAGAACATACTATGAGCAACTCTACGCCAACAAATTTGACAATCTGGAGGAAATGGATGCATTCCTAGAGACATATAAACTACCACAACTGAACCAGGAAGAAATAGAAAGCCTGAACAGACCCATAACCAGTAAGGAGATTAAAACAGTCATCAAAAATCTCCAAACAAACAATAGCCCAGGGCCAGACGGCTTCCCGGGTGAATTCTACCAAACATTTAAAGAAGAACTAATTTCTATTCTCCTGAAACTGTTCCAAAAAATAGAAATGGAAGGAAAACTTCCAAACTCATTTTATGAGGCCAGCATCACCTTGATACCAAAACCAGACAAGGATCCTATCAAAAAAGAGAACTACAGACCAATATCCTTGATGAACACAGATGCAAAAATTCTCACCAAAATACTAGCCAATAGGATTCAATAGTACATTAAAAGGATTATTCACCACGACCAAGTGGGATTTATTCCAGGGCTGTAAGCTTGGTTCAACATCCGCAAATCAATCAATGTGATAAAACACATTAATAAAAGAAAGAACAAGAAACATATGATACTCTCCATAGATGTTGAAAAAGCATTTGACAAAGTACAGCATCCCTTCCTGATCAAAACTCTTCAAAGTGTAGGGATAGAGGGCACATACCTCAATATTATCAAAGCCATCAGTGAAAAACCCACCGCAAATATCATTCTCAATGGAGAAAAACTGAGATCTTTTCCACTAAAGTCAGGAACACGGCAAGGATGTCCGTTATCACCACTGCTATTCAACATAGTACTAGAAGTCCTAGCCTCAGCAATCAGACAACAAAAAGAAATTAAAGGCATCCAAATCAGCAAAGAAGAAGTCAAACTATCACTCTTCGCAGATGATATGATACTATATGTGGAAAACCCAAAAGACTCCACTCCAAAACTGCTGGAAACTTGTACAGGAATTCAGTAACGTGTCAGGATATAAAATCAATGCACAGAAATCAGTTGCATTTCTCTACACCAACAACAAGACAGAAGAAAGAGAAATTAAGGAGTCCATCCCATTTACAATTGCACCCAAAACTATAAGATACCTAGGAATAAACCTAACCAAAGAGACTAAGAATCTATACACAGAAAACTATAAAGTACTCATGAAAGAAATGGAGGAAGACACAAAGAAATGGAAAAATATTCCATGCTCCTGGATTGGAAGAATAAATATTGTGAAAATGTCTATGCTACCTAAAGCAATCTACACATTTAATGCAATTCCTATCAAAGTACCATCCATTTTTCTCAAAGAAATGGAACAAATAATCCTAAAATTTATATGGAACCAGAAAAGACCGCGAATAGCCAAAGGAATATTGAAAAAGAAAGCCAAAGTCAGTGGCATCACAATTCCGGACTTCAAGCTCTATTACAAAGCTGTCATCATCAAGACAGCATGGTACTGGCACAAAAACAGATACATAGATCAATGGAACAGAATAGAGAGCCCAGAAATAGACCCTCAACTCTATGGTCAATTAATCTTCGACAAAGCAGGAAAGAATGTCCAATGGAAAAAAGACAGCCTCTTCAATAAATGGTGTTGGGAAAATTGGACAGCCACATGCAGAAAAATGAAATTGGATCATTTCCTTACACCACACACGAAAATAGACTCAAAATGGATGAAGGACCTCCATGTGAGAAAGGAATCCTTCAAAATCCTTGAAGAGAACAGAGGCAGCAACCTCTTTGACCTCAGCCACAGCAACATCTTCCTAGGAACATCGTCAAAGGCAAGGGAAGCAAGGGCAAAAATGAACTATTGGGATTTCATCAAGATCAAAAGCTTTTGCACAGCAAAGGAAACAGCTAACAAAACCAAAAGACAACTGTCAGAATGGGAGAAGATAGTTGCAAATGACATATCAGATAAAGGGCTAGTATCCAAAATCTATAAAGAACTTAGCAAACTCAACACCCAAAGAACAAATAATCCAATCAAGAAATGGGCAGAAGACATGAACAGACATTTCTGCAAAGAAGACATCCAGATGGCCAACAGACACATGAAAAAGTGCTCCATATCACTCGGCATCAGGGAAATACAAATCAAAACCACAATGAGATACCACCTCACACCAGTCAGAATGGCTAAAATTAACAAGTCCGGAAATGACAGATGCTGGCGAGGATGCGGAGAAAGGGGAACCCTCCTACACTGTTGGTGGGAATGCAAGCTGGTGCAACCACTCTGGAAAACAGCATGGAGGTGCCTCAAAATGTTGAAAATAGAACTACCCTATGACCCAGCAATTGCACTGCTGGGTATTTACCGTAAAGATACAAACGTAGTGATCAGAAGGGGCACGTGCACCCCAATGTTTATAGAAGCAATGTCTACAATAGCCAAACTATGGAAAGAACCTAGATGTCCATCAACAGTCGAATGGATAAAGAAGAGGTGGTATATCTACACAATGGAATACTATGCAGCCATCAAAAGAAATGAAATCTTGCCATTTGCGACAACGTGGATGGAACTAGAGGGTCTCATGCTTAGCAAAATAAGTCAATCAGAGAAAGACAACTATCATATGATCTCCCTGATATGAGGGAGAGGAGATGCAACATGGGGGGTTAATGGGGTAGTAGAAGAGTAAATGAAACAAGTTGGGATTGGGAGGGAGACAAACCATAAGTGACTCTTAATCTCACAAAACAAACTGAGGGTCGCTGGGGGCAGGGGTTGGGAGAGGGGGGGTGGGGTTATGGACATTGGGTAGGGTATGTGCTATGGTGAGTGCTGTGAAGTGTGTAAACCTGGAGATTCACAGACCTGTACCCCTGGGGAAAAAATAAATATATGTTTATAAAAAATAAAATTAAAAATAAAATGAGATACTACTACACAAACTCTAATAACAAGTATTGCTGAGGATATAGAGAATTGGACTTCTCATATACTCCCGGGGGGGAGTGGAATTTATATAACCTCTTAGGAAAATATTCAGCATTTTCTGTCATATGTAGACATATACATATGCTATGACCAGAAGGCCCGTTTGTCCTAGTTTACATAAGACAGATTCAATGTATACCTATTTTTCTGGAATAATGATTAGTAGTAACTCCTTTCCCTCTCAAAAGGTACTGGTTAAGATGAAAAATTTTATTCTACCAATAACCAAGATATTTCACAATTAGGTATACACTCAACTGAAAGGTATATCTATCTATCTATGGTACAAAAGACATGAACAAGAATGTTAGCAGTACTATTTTTAATAGACAAGTACTAGAAACAGCCCAAATGTCCATCACAGTGGACATACAAATAATTTGTGGTAAATTAATTCAACAAAATGTGGTAATAGTCTACTTTAATCTGATAAATCTGAATGCATACTAAAGCTCTTTATTTTATTTTCCACAGCCCATAGTTTGGTTTTCATGATATAATTTACATTTTTTATCTCATGTATCCATTAAATTATTATAGCTCTCCCTTTCTTTTACTACTTGTGTCTTTTAACCTTCATATTAGATTAATAAGCAATACCCAATACCCACTACTGTTACAACACTAGCGTATTCTGAATTTCACTATACAGTTGACCCTTGAACCAACAAGGATTAGGAGCACAAACCCCTTACACAGTTAGGAATTCACACATAGGATGCCTGGGTGGTTCAGCCATTAAGCGTCAGCCTTCAGCTCAGGTCATGATCCCAGGGTCCTGGGATTGAGGCCCACATTGGGCTCCCTGTTCAACAGGAAGCCTGCTTCTCCCTCTCCCACTTCCCCTGCTTGTGTTCCCCACCCCCCATATCTCTTGCTGTCAAATAAATAAATAAATAAATAAATAAATAAATAAATAGAATCCACACATAATTTTTTATTTTCCCCAAAACTATTAATAGTCTGTTAATGAGGAACCTTACCAATAATAGTCAATTAACACATATTGTGTATGTTATATATATATACACACACACACACACACACACACACACACATACTATATAGTTTAATAAGCTAGAGAAAAGAAAATTCTAGTTAGAAAATCGTAAGAGAAAATATAGTTACAGTACTTTAATTTATAAATAGGCTCAGCATGGGGCTTGACCTCACAACCCTGAGATCAAGACCTGAGGTGAGATCAAGAGTCGATGCTTAACCAAATGAGCCATCCAGATGCCGCAGTACTTTATTTATTTTAAAAACCCACATATAGGGCGCCTGAGTGGCTCAGTTGGTAAAGCAACTGCCTTTGGCTCACATCACAATCCTGGAGTCCTGGGATCAAGTCCCACATTGGGCTCCCTGCTTGGCAAGGAGTCCAGTTTCTCCCTCTGAATTGTCCTCACTCATACTCTCTCTTTCTCTCTCTCTCTCTCAAATAAATAAATATTAAAAAAAAAAATCTACATATAGGGGCGCCTGAGTGGCTCAGTGGGTTAAAGCCTCTGCTTTCGGCTCAGGTCATGATCCCAGGGTCCTGGGATCGAGCCCCACATCGGGCTCTCTGCTCGGCGGGGAGCCTGCTTCCTCCTCTCTGCCTACTTGTGATCTCTGAGTGTCAAATAAATAAATAAAATCTTTTTTAAAAAAATCTACATATATATAGGATTGCATAGTTCAAACTCATGTTGTTAAAGTGTCGACTGTGTATTTACTTTAACCAGTGAGATTTAGATTTTCTCAATATTAATTAGAATCCTTTTGTCTCAGCTTGACTAAGTCCCTTTAACCTTTCTTGTCTGGTGGTAAACTCCTTCAGTTTTGCTTGTCTGGAAAACTCTTAATCTCACCTATTCTGAAAGACATCTTTGCCAGGGAGAATAGTATTCTTGGTTGACAGTTGTTCAGTTTTTTGGTTTTTTCTTTTTCTTTCTTTTCTTATCTTTTTTCTTTCAATACTTTGATGTATTTGATGATGTCATTCTCTTGTGGCAAGCAAGGTTTCTGCTGAAAAATCTGTTCAAAACTTATGGGGGTTCCCTTGTATGTAACAAAGTTTCCTCTTGCTGCTTTAAGATTCTCTTATCTTGAATGTTTGACAATTATAACATGTCTCACAATAGATGTCTTTTGGATTCATTTGTTGTGGGGAGCAGGGTGATTTCCTGGGTTTCTTAGATCTGAATGTCTATTTCTTTCTACCAGTTAGTCTTTTTAGTCATTATTTCTTCAAACAATTTTCTACCTCTCTCTGCCTCTTCGTCTGAGTCCCCTATAATATACATATTAGTACACTTGATGGTGTCCCATAAATCCCTTAAGCTATTTTCTCTCCTTTTATTCTTTTTTCTCTTCTCACTGGATGAATTCCACCATACTGTCTTTGAGGTCACTGACCCTTTCTTCCACTAATCTAGTCTGTTGTTGAACCCCTTTATTGAATTTTTCAATTCAGTTTTATTCTTTGGCTTTGTGCTTTCTGTTTGGTACCTTTCTTGTATTTTGTATTTGTTTACTGAGATTTTCAATTGGTTCACACATTGCTCTCCTTACTTTGATGAACATCCTTATTTTAAACTCTTATCAGGTAAATCATTTACTTCCATTTCATTAAGGTTTGTTTCTAGAGTTTTGTCTTTTTTTTTTTTTTTTAATTTGGAACATATTCTCCTGTTTCTTCATTTTTCTTGCCTCTGTGTTGGTTTCTACACATTATATAAAACCACCACCTCTCCCAGGCTTGGAGGAGTGGTCTCATATAGGAGATACACCTTATAATTCAGCCTGACCCTAGGCCTTGGTCATCTCTCAAACTTTTATAATTCTACAAGCTGCCATCTTTCTACTTAGTGGCTCCCCCAGCAGTTGAAGAGTGCCAAAACCTGTCAGTGTCCCAAAGCAGAGAATTTCAGTCTTACCTAGATATGGGCTGATTGGAAGCCAGACCCTCAGGCCAGCAGCTTTAAAGTATGCAAGTGGAACACTTTCAGAGAAAGACTAGAAGCTGAGCATTTCTGTCTGACTCCTCTGCACTGAACCCTGCAGGAATAGATGTTTAAGACCTATTTCCTTTCTTGCTACAGTGAGGGACTCATGCACGCACGCCCCACTAGCCACCGTGGCCAGCTAATCAAGGCCTGCATCTTCTGGCCACAACTACAAAAGCCAGGATTCCAGATGTGTGCACAAACTCTTTCTAGGGAGACACTGACAATCCATTTCAATGTGTGGTTTTTTCCCATTCACTTGATTTGTAGGAATCATTCTTCTAGTTTCTGGATTTCTTGCAGAGAGAATTATTTCATATGTAGCTGTTGATTCAATGTGTCCACAAGAGGAGAATCTGGAAGCTATCATATCACCATCTCAGACCAGATGATATAGCAATAAAATGAACAAGTTACATCTATAAATACAATATAGCTGTGCAGTGATTGTTTTTATAGTAATAATTCATTTAACTGTATATTATTGTTTTATACAGTCTTCTGTATGTGTAATACTACTTCAATTTAAAAACTTAAAAATTTAAAAACTTAAATTTCCATGCTGGCTGCATATATGCATTTCCCTCCCCCTCTCCCTCCACAAAGACAGAGTCCCTTCAGATATAAAGCAGCAGAAGAAACATACTGAAAATTCTCCCCAGGTAGTTTACTCTGCATTCCCAAGAGGTCTTCATACCTATCAAGTAAATCCTGCAATGGAGCAGATTTCACCTACAGCACCAACTCCAGTCCAACTGCTTTGAATATTTGGGGTTCTATGTTGGGAAGGATTATGAAGTCTTTATACTCAACAACAACAACAACAAAAACAACAACAACAAAACATTGTAATTAAATAAGATTATCTGCCATGGGAATTAGAAGAGGAAAAATAGTAAGTGTTATGTATGGGTTTCCTGGAAGGGGAAAAAAAAAAAAAACACTCTATAATTCCCCAGAGTTATATAATGAAACAAACAAACAAACAAAAACAAACACAAACACATATTTGCAATTAGGAAATTCATGCGACTTGGGGAGGAGAAAGTAAAAGTTTGATGAGACTATGGACTTCTAGGTATGATACTGAGAATAGAATTAAGAGGAAGGAGAAAGAGAGAAGAAACAAAGATCTTAAGGCTGCATTGTTTTTTTGTTTTTTTGTTTTTTTTTTTTTTTTGCTTAAGGTTAACATTAAGCCTTATAATAATAATAAAGATCAAACGGGAAAACTCTAAACTATGTACCTTTGGTCAGTTTGGAGTAAGACTATATTAATTTCTAAATAACTCAAAGACAAAACACTTCTATTTTCTCATTCTCTTGGATAACATCATCAGTCCAAAAAATTTTCAGGCTTCTGGCATTTGAGATGACTGGGAGTTCTATGGAATTATTCTACTTTAGAAAAAATATATATATCCTGTATTTGACAAAACTCTGAACCAATCTCACCAGGAGTAGCAAAGTTTTGTCCGAAGATATTCCTACCTTTCTAAAATATGATCTAGGAGATATAGGATCAAGGAATTGTACATAGAGTGTCTAGAAGTCTAAAGGGACAGGCTTACTCGGAAGGTGATGCCAGCATAGCCCTCATATACAAAACTTTATTCCTCCTGCAAACTGGATCACCACTTGAGCATGATACATCTGGGATAAGCTAAACTCTTATTAAAATGAGTGCAGTAATCCCTGGTGGGTTGTATAATCTGACTCTAAGGAGAATCAATAATAGTCCCTGCCTGGATAAAATTCTCAATTCAGTTGATCTAGGTGAAGATCAAACAATTTGTTTACAATTCAACATCGTCAAGCAGTTAAGGAGGTGGCTACTGTGAAAGAGAGTCAGGAGAAACAACAGGTAACAGATTTAGACACTAAGAACATCAAACATTGAGATTATCAGACACGGATATAGACAGTTACATGGGGAGCACATATGAAAATGAATGTCAGAATCTCAAAGGTAAGTTTGCAATAAGAAACTATCAGTAAATAATAGATTTGAAAAAATAATAAAAATATCTAGAAGGGCAAAAATAGCTATTCAAGTAAATAATGATAGACAAGTTAAACAGCAGATTTAACACCCCTGAAGAAAAGTCCAATAAAATACAGAATGCAGAACATTGAGACAAAATTAAAAATGCAAAATATATTTTTAAAAATAGGCAGGACATGGGGCACCTGGGTGGCTCAGTGGGTTAAGGCCTCTGCCTTCGGCTCAGGTCATGATCCCAGGGTCCTGGGATTGAGCCCCGCATTGGGCTCTCTGCTCAGCGGGGAGCCTGCTTCCTCCTTTCTCTCTGCCTGCCTCCTTGCCTACTTGTGATCTCTGTCTGTCAAATAAATAAATAAAATCTTTTTTAAAAAAATAGGCAGGACAGAGTGAGAAGGTAATATGTACACACAAATTGAATCCCACAGGAAAAAAATAACAAAGGAGGCATAGTACTTATAGACATAATGGATGAAAATTTTTTAAACTAATGAAAATAGTATAGAACACCCACAAAATCAGGAATCACCACCCATATCAAGTAGGAAAAAATGAAAAAATTCCCCTATAGACCTTGTTGTCACGCACTGAAGAACATTAAAGATAGGGATATTTTTTTAAAAAACAACCCGAGAGGGAAAACACAAAAACAAAAACAAAACAAAACAAAACAAAAAGACCCCGTTTTTCTAAAAGAAATAAAATTAGAACAGCAGAAATCAAAACCAACCACAACAGAAGCTGGTAAGCAATGGAATGTAATGGACAAATTTTTTTTACTTAAAATGAAACGTGAACCCGGCAGAACAAAAGCAAAGTTATAATCACAATCAGAAAAGTAAGAAATTATTAAGCACCACCCATGAAGCTAATCACTAGACCTAGAACACTGCCACTAAAACACCCATGTCTCAATGACTTTTGCTTATCACAGAAAGCACCTAAACAGCAGGAGAATGCTTTCACCTCCTTCCACCATATAAATCTTACATAAATAGATTTAAGTCCAGGAACCTGAAATCACATCATAAGGCTTACTTACAAGGAAACCAGTGAAAGAAAGTTTTTGCTTTTCCACCATCTACAATCAAGAAAAAAAAAAATATTGAAAGGAAAGGATGGCATGTAAGCAAATTGATCATATGTGCCCAAATGTGCCAAGGCCTCTGACACGAGAGAAAGGAAAAATGACTGAGCAAAGACAATGTGGCTAATGTGTAGGAAATCAGGAAAAATGGTACATGGTAAGTTCATAGCAAAGTCAAGGAACTACACTATAAAAGAGTTTTAAAGGCTACACTAAGCATTTTATTCTTTCTAGAAAGAACGGAGAAAGACAACTGATTCTTTGGACTTTTGTTGCGGAGTGGTTATATTACATCTGAAAGATGCCATTTTGGGTTCAAATGTGGAAAACAGATTATGGCAGAGGCAGCTACTTCCGTAGTTGGCTAGCTCAGTGCCTGTGCTCGGGAATCATTTCTGGACAAGCTGACCAGATCCTACTTCTTTGATCATTGAGCAACACCACAAGCACCTGTTCCTTACTCCCCATATTACATTCCTTTCTGCTTAAAATAACGTAAAATGATATTGGTTTCCTGTAACTGGAATCTGATATATATATTAATATATATGATTATATTATATTATTAATATATCAATATACTGGGGTGCCTGGGTGGCTCAATGGGTTAAAGCCTCTGCCTTCGGCCCAGGTCATGATCTCAGGGTCCTGGGATCGAGCCCCGCGTCGGGTTCTGCTCAGTGGCAAGCCTGTTTCCTCCTCTCTCTCTGCCTGCCTCTCTGCCTACTTGTGATCTGTCAAATAAATAAAATCTTAAAAAAATATATATATATATAATTTAAATTGCATTAATCACATTAAGTCATATTTAATCAGATTTAAACTTCAAGGAAATGAAATACAGAGGTCAGGAGAAAATAGGATACTGATGATCATCCAAGAGATACAATACTAAGACAGCTATTAAAATATTAAAATTAAAACTGTTTCCTTTGGTGCTATCACCTAGAAGGGAGTGCCTATTAAAGGAAGCTTTAGCATATCAAGAATTTATTGCAGCAGACTGCTATGTAAAAATTCAGAAAAAGGGAACTTGCTTTCATCTGCATTTAAAGAAAAAGTTATAAGCTAAAAATTTGAAATTCTTAACTTAAATCATACCCCAAGCATCAGTAAACCACAAAAGACTTTATTCTCTTTAATAGCTAAAGTCTAGCATGGTCAAAAATCAGATCCAAAATCATCGGGTTGCTGAATTACAGAATAATTTACAGTCTCACTAGCTCTTTTACCTGAGAGCAGCAAATGCTAAATTTTGCAATCCTAAATTTTGGTTTGGGAATATTTAGTTAGATTCAGAGGACTCTGCATTACTTGGACTCATGAAACTGTAACAGCCAAGGAGCATTCCTTGCTAGCAGAACTACCCAAAATCTATTCTCTTGATTTGCTGGAAGACCTTAAAATAATCTCATGTAGGCAAGAGCACATTAATTGTCCCAAAGCCTCGCCTCTAGCAACACTCTCTCTCTCTCAATCTCTCTCTCTCTCTCTCTCTCTCTATATATATATGCAAAAATTCTCTATATCAACTCTCTTTGCATATATATATGCAAATGTGTGTGTGTGTATGTAAGTAAAATTCAAGGCAGATCTCTCATTGGAAAATGTCTGACATGCCTTCATAATCACCATGCAGCAGGGGGGAGATACAGTTTGTTAACATCACAAAGAAACTTTTATGCATTTTTCACTGTTCAAGGACTCATTCATCTGAGACATATTACTGAGTGCTTACTATATGCCAGGCAGTATTATAAATATTGATATAGAATAGTAAATGACATGAACAAAATCCTTGCTTTCAAAATAAAGTATGTGAAGAAATGAGTAGACCATGTGTAGATCTAGTGGAAGAGCATCCTGACAGATGGAGAAGCACTTACAAAGGTCCTGGGGTGAAAACTAACTTCTCTCTGTAGGAAGAGCAATGTGTCTGAAGCAAAAAGAATCTCACTGAGAGTAAGAGGAGATGGACTTAGAGAAATAGGCAAGACTTCAAGCAATGTAGAACTTTGTGGGCCACAGTAAATACTTGGATTTTGTGCAATCATAATACAACAAGCATAGCTATTGATTACTGGGTAGTATACTCTAGAAACTCATAATGAAAACAATATAATATACTATATTAAACTCTTTACACATATGTTAATAAAAGAAAAGCTCAATTCCGCTTAAATTAAAGGCTATTTTTTTAATCAAACAGAATAGCCCAGAAGTTTTCCAATCAGGTGGAGCTTGACCAAGAGTTTAAAAGATGTAACTAAGATTCAATTTTCCTGAGTGTGTCTGCATTGATTGCTTTTTGGCCCCATCCTCAAACTTTTCTCTCATGGTAATAAGAGAACCATCAAGAGTACCCAGAGATCCATCATTCTCTAAGCCTATCCAGGAGAAAGAGAGGATGTCCTCTTTTTATAATCTCATGGGGAAAGTAAACTTTTCTAATCTAGAAGCTTTATAAATATCTCACTAGAAATAACCTAGAAGAATATTACTGGCTCTGGTAATTTTAAACACAAAACAGTCAGAAGATTGGGCTAGGGTTAGGGCATTGCACAAACCAGAGTCCACTGCTAGAGCAAGGAGCTGGGTCAGACAGAACTATTTAGCTAAAGCTAGAAAAATGGTTAATTTCCAAACTAAATTGGGGTATTCTTATCAGAAAAAGGTTGTCCTGAAAAAGGTTGTGGAAGAAACCAGCAAATGCCTACCAGAATAATTTTGGAGTAACCAACTGCATTAGTTCACTCACTGTCATAACAAAGTACCACACAGTGGGGCTTACCTAAATTTCTTCTCTCACAGTTCTAGAGGCCAGAAATCTGAGAGTCTGAGGCCTCTCTTCTTAGACTTCTAGATGATAGACTTCTATGTCTTCACATCACCTTTCTTCTATGAGTCTGTATCCAAATTTACTCTTCCCATAATGACACACCAGTCATATTGCATTAGGGCTAACCCTCATGACCTCACTTTAACTTCTTTAAGGACTCTTCCTCCAAGTAGAGTTGCAATCTGAGGTATTGGGAATGAGGACTTCAACATATGGATTTTTTGAGGAGGAGGGGACACAATTCAGCAAATAACACTGATAAAAGATACTCTTCTTCTGTACCTAGTTCATGAACATTGATAAACAGACTCAAGATGCTTTCTTATTTGTAACAGCTAATCTAATATTGAGTGTTACTGTGCACTAGGCTTTGTGTTAAATGCTTCACATATATGATCTAATTCAATCCTCAACATTTAATCCTTCACATGTATTATCTGATTTAATCTTCAGTTGTCCCAACCTAAAAAAATTTTTTTAAAAAGAAAAAAAAAAAAAAACAGCAGTCAACTTTCCTAAGTCCCTAGACCCTAAATTAAGAAAAGATCTGAGAGGGGCGCCTGGGTGGCTTAGTGGGTTAAAACCTCTGCCTTCACCTCATGATCTCAGGGTCCTGGGATCAAGCCCCACATCAGGCTCTCTGCTCAGCAGGGGGCCTGTTCCCCCCCACCCCCTCTCTGCCTACTTGTGATCTCTGTCAAATAAATAAATAAAATCTAAAAAAAAAAAAAAAAAGATCTGAGTTAATAAAGGATAGGAACCAATCTCTGGATCTTAACAACTGCTGCAGAACTTTCCCTGAGCTATCCTAATTTCAGGGCTTGCTAATATCTGTGGGGTGGAAATTGCCACCTGGATTTCAGCAGTGACTTAATCCCATGAGGAAGTGGGAAGCTAGGCCGGAGTGGCATGAATGTATAAAAATGGTCTTTGTGTCACCATGAGCTCTTCATATATAAAATATCTTTCATCTAAAGAAAAAAAAAACATACATTTAAGTAATACCAGAGCAGTGGTTTTCATCCCTGGTTGCATACCCGAAGATGTCTGGGTCCTACCCCAAAATCTCTAGGAGTGAGGCCTGACCATTAGCATCTTTTTTTTTTTTAAGTTTTTTTTTTTTTTTAACTTGACAGAGATCACAAGTAGGCAGAGAGACAGGCAAAGAGACAGGAGGAAGCAGACTCCCTGCTGTGCAGAGAGCCCGATGTGGGGCTCCATCCCAGGACCCTGGGATCACGACCCCAGCCAAAGGCAGAGGCTTTAACCCACTGAGCCACCCAGGCACCCCGACCATTAGCATCTTTTATAAGCTCTGCAGTTAATTTTACTATGAAGCCTTGGTTGAGACACATTTTCATAGAGAAAATATGCTAAGGTATCTGAAGAGTATCTTTTGTTAAGATGGGAGAAGAGAGAATAGCTCCTGATTTCCATTGCTGTCCTAGACCCCAACAATCTGATTCAGTTTCTCTCCACGATGAAGGGTTTCCAGTCCTCTTACACATGGGCACCCCTGCAACAGCAGCCTGTGCCTGTTGAAATAATAACTAATGAACCCCTCACCCCAGCAATTAGTTCCTGGGGTTTCTAAAATATTTATGAAGCATATATCATTTCTTGGTGTTATACATAATATTTGCCCTAAAGGTACTTATATTCCAAAACAGATAAATTTAAGAATAGGCTTAAAAACTCCCAGGAAGAATTTTCATTATTTATTAGAAGTCCAAAGTTTTATTTTTCTCCAAATAGCTCAAGGCGAGTTACCTCTTCTCTCCCTTGGTGACAGGGTAGACAAAACCTCCTGGATAACTGATGTCAAGTGACCTGTTTTTTTTTTTTTTTTTTTTTTTTTTTTTTAATTTTATTTATTTATTAGACAGACAGAGATCACAAGTAGGCAGAGAGGCAGGCAGAGAGAGGAGGAAGCAGGCTCCCTGCCGAGCAGAGAGCCCAATGCGGGGCTCGATCCCAGGACCCCGGGACCATGACCTGAGCCGAAGGCAGAGGCTTCAACCCACTGAGCCACCCAGGCGCCCCTCAAGTGACCTGTTTTCACTGAGAATCTATCTACCTTGTTTTTGCCTGTTGGTTTTTGCTTGTTGGTTTTTGCCCAGGACCACCTAAAAACCCTCCTCACTGAACTGTTCTTTCAACTGAGTTAAGAAGCAGAACTGTGAACAGTGACTTAACTTTGATGGCTATGAAATCCTCAGGCACTAGAAACAAGATGCTGCCACTCTGGGATACAGACTTGAAACTGACTCCTGGTCAGAATGCTACATTGTGTCTGCATGGACTGCTCAGCATCCATGCGGATGTTACCCAGGAGACACTACCTGGCTCTGGGAGAGCAAATATCTTTTATCTAGCTTGTAATCTTGGAGCTCAATAAGCATTATCTCTATTCTACTCCACTACAAGGGACATGTTAAACATCTGGAAGATCTGTCTGACCTGATTTAAATAGTTTAGTTCAGTGGACTTAGCAGAACTTTCTTTTAACAACTGAATGTGACCATGCTGAGGAGGAAACCATGATCATCATGTCTTGGTCACTGATGTAGCACCAGCACCTCATGAACCATACAAAATCTTCCATTTAAAGTTCAGTCAAATGTCTGCTTAAACATAGGGAGTTTATACACAATGAATTAATAATATTCTTCAATGCATTTATCATAGCACGCTTTGAAGAGGGGATCAGGTAGGTCTTGCTCACCACTGTAGCTCTCGGTACCAGCAATTTACTTCCCACAGATTGCAGTTAATATTTATTTAAGCAAGGGAGTAGCTGGACACACATTTTAATGTATACTTTGATGAAATTAATGCCCTTCTAATAACAAATTCAGAAATTGTCCCAAAGAAATACACTGAGGTCAATCTTGAAAAAAGGAGAGTTCACGGAGAGAAGAAAAAGGGGAAAAATTGTATCCTGGTGAGAGGAACAGTGACACAAAGTCAAAAATTTAAGAAACTGGGCTACACAATCTGGAATACAGAAGAGATCCTGGCTTGATCATAGTGTGCAGTAGATAGAAGCCTGAAAATAAGACTGGAAAAAAAATACAAAGACATAATTGTTTGGGCTGGACTAGAAAATCTGAACTCTATTCGGTAGATTAAAAGAGACTGTTGAATTATTTTAAACCTGGAGCTGCCATGATTATGCTTATACTTTAGAAGAATACTCTTGGGACTCTAAGATTGGAAGGACAAGCAGAGAGTGGACAGAAGGATACTATTAGGAGATAAAGGAAGAATCTGACTAAAGAGCATGAGTGAGATATTAGACATTCAAGACCTATTAGTACAAAAAGGGTTTTGTTGCCATTTGCCTGCAAGCAGTTGGAAACAAGAAGTCTTGGATGACCACTAGATTTATACCTTATAAGACTAGGGGCTAGAATTGCCATTATTCTAAAAAGAAAACAGGTGAGAAGCATCCAATATTGGGGGGGGGGGGGTATGACAAACTCAATCTCAGATGTATACCTGTGTGGTAACTAGATGGCACAGTCCACTGAGCAAATGGAAATGGCTGCCATCCATGAAAACCTACCAGACACCAAGCATTACCCTACTGTAAACCTTACCTAATTTGCATCTTTTTTTTTTTTTTTCAGAAAGAGGGAGGGGGAGGGGCCAAGCGAGAAGGTGAGAGACAGAGACTCCGAAGCAGGCTCCACACCCAGCACAGAGCCTGATGCAGGGCTCAATCTCACAACCCTGAGATCATGACCTGAGCAGAAATCAATGGCCTGATACTTAACTGACTGAGCCACCCAGGTACCCCTAATTTGTAACTTTTAAATCTTCATGACAAGAATTATTCTTTCAGGGTCAATGATCTGATTTTTAAAATATTTCAGTTGAGACCAATGCAAAAGTAATGTTGAAGGTCAGAGTCACACTACGAACACAGATCTATATGAACCGAAACCCCGCATTTCTCCTCCTTTCCAGGGCCTTGCTGAAATTTAGGGGATATATCAAGACTGAAAATATTGATTTGGAAGTCATCTAGCTATAGGTAGTAGCTGGAGTTGTAATAAGAAAAGAAAGTCAGCCAGTAGAGACTATATGGTGACATAGTAATTATCAGTTACTGGTAAGACCAAAATATTTGTGTCATTGCCCTGCTCACCGCATTTCATTATTCCTTCTTCTCCCCTAATCCATCTCACTGCTGCTATATTAGATCTAAAGTACAGCCCAAATTATGTCACACACACTGGCTTAAACATCCATTTATTCAACAGATATGTAAGACCCATTGTAAGAACACCCATTGTAAGACTACTAGATAAAAAGAAGAGTCAAAACCCCTGCTCTCAGGGAGGTCACAGTCAAAAGGGGGAAAACCTGTAATCAAGGGGGCAAGAGGAAAATAATATAACTGTTAAGACAGAAATAATTTCGAGGCTATAAAGTAACACAGAGGAGAAAGTTCAAAGCTACATTGTGATTGCAGATGGACAACCAAAAGAAAATGCTCTATTAACTCCATTTAGAGAGGAAAGATAGGCAAAAATGCCATCAGGGAGACCTTTTTGGCAGAGAGGGCTTCAGAGCAAAGCAAGGCAGTACCATGCTCCTAAGAAACTTAAGAAACTGACAGATCAGGTAGGGATAAATGAAATGAGCTGTGGGATAAACCAGGTGATAGATCATGAATGGTCTTATGCTCCTAGCTCAGGAGTTTGGATTTTATCCTCAAAGAAATGAAAAACCACAGAAAGGTATATAACAGAGTGATTTGAACAGATTTATAATTCGGAAAACTACTCACACTCCCAAGGATAGATTAAGTATTAGATAAGGCAGCAAACAAGGATATCAGTTAGGAGGCTAGACCAACAGTCCCCCTAGAAGCTGATAACACTGATTATTGATCCAAGTGAATTGCTTAGACTAACATTCAATGCACCCCATGTTCTGGCTATAAGTTCCCTTCCCAAACTTCTGTCCAATATCCCCCTTCCAACAGACTATGCTTCCATCAAAAACCATCTGGTTATGTTAGAAGCATCACTCTCACAGTTTGTGTTCTTTATTCCAGGCCCCAGTTCAGATTATGGCTTAGCACATACCCACCTGGCAGGTAGTGAAGGGGTCAATACAAATCGAGAAGTTTAATTTTAAAAAGAGCAGATCCTATTTAAAATTAGGTTCAGATACAGTCACAGTAACATCTTAGCTGGAATTCTTGCTCAAATCTTTTGAGAACAGTTTCTCTGAAGCCTAAAATAATTCGAGAATTTAATCCCTGTGTTTAACCTTTTGAAATTGATTTCAGTCAACTAGTGGTACTTCAGCCACTATTGGACAAATGAATTCCTTTGCAACCTAATTGATAGAATTGTCCAAAGTGATGCCAATTCTGGCTAAATGTCATAAATAAATTCATAAAGTGTGACTGCATTTCCAATGCTACTACATCAAATTCCAACTGATTGAAGTTTTAGACTATGTGCCCAGCTCTTGCTGCTATAGGATCCTTATTTTCCAATTTGTTAGGTACCAATAGGACTTCTGAAACTCCAACAATCAGTATAGATCTTTGGCTTTTTAAAATGTTCTTTGTGGGTGTCTGGGTGTGTCAACCAGTTAAGCAGTTGACTTCCACTCAGGTCAGGTTCTCCAGGTCCTGGGATCCAGCTCAGTCTCTGTCTCTGCAGGGAGTCTGCTTCTCCCTCTTCTCCTCCCCCTGCATGTACTCTCCCTCTCTCTTTCTCTCTCTCAAATAAATACAATTTAAAAATAAATAAAAAGAAGTGAGGTGGGGGAAATCGGAGGGGAAGACAAACGATGAGAGACTGTGGACTGAGAAACCAACTGAAGGTTTTGGAGGGGTGGGGGTGGGGGGTTGGATGAGCCTGGTGGTGGGTATTAAGGAGGGCACCGGTTGCACAGAGCACCAGGTGAGTTCCATAAACAATGAATTTTGGAACACATACACAAAACTTAAATTAAAAAATAAAAATAAAGATAGGTAAAATGTTCTTTGTGATCCAAGAAGGTCAAAAGAAACTTCAAAACATGGATGCAAATTCAAAGTCTTGAAGAAATAGGTTTTATGTCAAAAAAGTAATAAATAAATAAATAAAGCTTTCCAAGACCAAACTTCATTTTTACATGGTTGTAGAAATTATAGTGTAGCTAATAAAATGAGGGTGTCATACACCTATTAGAGTATTGTATGAATCATGAATTATACAACAGGCAAAAATGAGAAACTGCAATGGAATCAAACCTATATGGAAATAAATAAAACATATAAGCAAAGTAGCAATCATGTCGGTTCTCTTAATAAACTGTGCATGCACAGGGGGCTCCTCAGGAAATGAATGCACTATGTTAATAATAATTATTAGTTTAGGACTTCAATGTAACTATGAAATGGTTGGTAATTAACCAGTAATTAGTGCTGTGAGTTCTTTGAAAGATAAAGCAGTGGTTTGTAAAAGACTCCTAGGCCTTGAATGGGTCTCTGAGAATGAAAAGTCAGACCTAATAGATACTTTCCACATTGAATATAAAGCTTTTCTAAAATTAATTAATTTTTTAACATATATTATTCACCCCAGGAGTACAGGTCTGTGAATCATCAGTCTTACACAATTCACAGCACTCCCCATAGCACATACCCTCCCCAAAATCCATAACCCAGCCACCCTATCCCTACTCCCCAACCCCCAGCAACCCTCAGTTTGTTTCATGAGATTAAGAGTCTCTTACGGTTTGTCTAGAGTTTCCAGTTATCAAAATTGCTAAATGGAAGTCTAGTGTCTTGTTCTGGTTTTGTACGTCTGTGCACGTATTTATATTATTGGGGGTTGAGGGTGGTCGTGTGCAATTTTGTGATTTATAGTAAGATTTTCATTTGCTCTTATTTCCATTCCAGCACAGAGCCCTTAAAGCCCTTGGAAATCCCTAAGTGATGAGTGCTGTAAAAGTGTTTTAGTCATAACAAGCCCCTTTCAACCACCCCTGAGTGCGTTAGTGCAGTGAGTTTCAGAAGGCCTTCCAGTAGGGTGGCTGGTGGCCAGGGGAACGGACCATGTAATTAGGGAGTCGGAACTTCTAGCACCCCCACTCCAGTCTGGGGGCTAGAGGCAGAGTTCAGTCAGCAGTGACTTAACCAGCCATGCCTATGTAATGAATGCTCAACAAAACCCCAAAAAGATGGGGTTCAGCATGCTTTTGGTTGGTGAATATATGGATATGCTTTCTGTGCTATCCAGAAAGGCCATGAAGCTCCATACCCTTTCCTATCACCTTGCCCTACTCTGCTCTTCCATCTGACTGTTTCTGAGTTCTGTCTTTTTATAAGAAATGGGTAACCTATTAAGTAAATACTTCTCCTGGCTTCCGTTTGCCGCTCTGGCAAGTTGATGCAACCTAAAGGAGGAGGTCGAACGTACCTCGAATTTATAGCCAGCTGGCGGTCCTGGGTATGGGTGACAACCTGGATTTGGGACTGACATCTGAAGGGGGAGGAGGAGCAGTCTTGTGAGAAGGAGCCCCTCCCCTGTAGGACCCCTTCCTCTCCAGGGACAGAGTCAAAATTGAATTAAGTTGTAGAACACTCAGCTTGTGTCATAGAATTCTTTGGTGTGTGGAAATTTACACGTGCTCATATTTGGTACCAGAAGTATTGAGTGTTGAGTCATAAAGGAAACACAGCAAGAGGTGAATTTTTTTTCTGCAGGGAAGGGAAAAAAAATAATTTCTCCCCACTCTGGAGGAATCAGGCAAATTCATTTGCTCTCATCCTTACTGTCATTTGTGAGGAAGATTGTTTTATGGGATGAAGAATGCTGACTTAACGTCTAGGTCTCATCTCTTGTCTTTAGGGTCCTTAATGCAAAGAATGTGCTTTGCCTGAAATCACAGATGTTGCCACTTGATGTAATGAACTGTATGACCTTCCTTTCTTCCCATGGCCCCACCATCCTGCTCAACCACAAATGCTCCTTTAAGGTTGAATACGAAAAATAATTCATTAAGACTTTTTATTATTATTATTATTTAGATGGAGGCTTTTAGCTTGAATCTGGAGAAGACAGGAGTTAACCCTCCTGCACTTCATTCACAAGTCTATCCCTGATGGGCCGTACAGTATAGCCAAATTTTGTCACTGTCATTTCCCTAGGGGACAGAGCATTTTGATGGCTTCTGAAAGAATCAATGAACCACTTATGTGACTCACTTTTCACCTTTATTAATCTGTCCCACAAGTCAGGGCAGGGTTGGGCTGAAGGAACTTATTACATTTATTGGCCAAAATTAAATTATTTACTCAGACTTTTAAAGAAGCCACAATATTTTGTGATCCATGATGACCAGAGTAGCCTTCTCTAAGCTAAGAGGAGCCAGACTTCATGTTTGGGGAAGTATTAACTGGTTATTTTAAAAAAAAAGGGGGGGCAGGAAAGGCTCTTCATCCCAAGGGTTTCCTGGAAACATGGAGTATATGTTCTTGCATATCTCAGCACCTACACTGAAGGCCATCTTGTTGAACATCCAACTGACAAGTGGCAATGGGCTTGGAGTAACTTCCATAGCGCTATGGGTTTAATTAGATGCAAAACAGGAAGTAGTGTCCATGCTGCCCCACTGCTCAACAAGTAGAATATTACTTAAATATGTCTCTCATTTTCTTCTCACGTACTTTGCAAACAATATAAAGGATTGCTTGCAAATTCCCTAAAAGGATCTAGTTAAAATGTTCAACTCAGTGACAAATTAACAGACAGTTATCAATATCCTCAAGTCACATAAACTCCAAACAATATACTTAACGATTCAGAAATCTGACATTTCCAACAGACATGCTAGAATTAAGATCATCCCTCAAAGATTAATACTGCCTTGATGCCCAGATCCTACCTTCCCTAAGCTCTAACACCATTCAGAGATTAATAGGAATTGTTAGGACTTATTAAACAAGGCTTGATATTTGTTAAGAAAATAATTTATTGAAATAGAACCCCTTAAATTGTAAGTATAGAAGTCTATTAGTTTTTACAAAGTGAACCCAATGTTGTATTCAGAACAAAGATTCAAAAAGAGGAGTCCATGTCCTTCCCCACTCACTTAATATCTTGACTTCAGTTATGGATTAGTTTTGCCTTTTTAAAAATTTCGTATATGTTGAACCATGTTATAGATGCTCTTGTGTCTGCAGTATTTTTTTCTAGGTTGTACTTATGAGATTCATTCATCATGATGTATGCAGTAAGTAGCTCATTCAGTCTCATTGCTATGTAGTAGTCCACTGGATGAGTATACGGTAGTATTATGTAACTGTTCTAACTGATGAAGATGAAGGTTTTTGTCAGTTTGAGGGTAATGATAAACAGTATGGTCGTGTACATTACAGCAGATCCTTTTGTACTTAGATGTACATTTCTGAGTATAGACTTAGGAGTAGAATCACTGGCTGACAGTTTTGTCTATGTTAAGCTCCAACAGACACTGACAAGTGGCTTTCCAAAGTGATTGTACCAATTTACATTCTGGCTAGGCTGTTCTTTTTCAGGATGACGTCTTTGCCGTCGAGAATTATAGTGTTTTAGTTCATTTGCATTTACTGCAATTAGTGATATATGTGGACATGTATCTACAATCTTCCCTTTTGTCTTGTTTCCCTTTGCTCTCCTTTCCTGCCTTCTTTTGAGTTAATCATCTTTTTAGTTACTCAATTTTCCTCTGTACCAGCTTGTTAATTATATATATTTTATCTATGAGAGTTTAAAACCACACATTTTATTTGTTACAAGTTATTATAAAATAGGATTCTATCACTTCCTAGACAATGCTAGGATCTTGGAATATTTTAACTCCATTTATAATTTTCCATCTTTTTGTAATATTGTTATACTACATTTTAACTGTATATACATTTCAAACACCACCGAGACAGATTGTTACTGTTTCTTACCATTATTAATACAATGACATTATCTGGAATTATTTACATTTATCCTCGTATTTCCATTGCTCTCTGTTCTTTACATTTTTCTTGTTCCAGCTCCAGTACTCTCCTTACTTGCCTATACAAATCTTTTTAATATTTTTCTTAGTGTGGCTTTTATAGCAATAAATTCTTTTAGGGTGGTTTTTTTTTTAAATGTCTTTACTTTTCTTTGAATTATGCAAGATATTTCCACTGGGCATAGATATGTAATTCAGTGGTTTATTTCAGTACTTTAAAGATCTCACTCTATTGTCTTCTGCCTACCATATTGCTGAGAAGTTGGTTGTCTTTCAGTTACCCTCTAAAGATAATTTTTTCTTTTTCAGACCATTTAAATTTTTTTTTTCCTTTTAATCCATTTTGGTCTGATATGCCTCATGTAATTTCCATCGTATGTATCTAGCTTGGGGATATTAGTGCTTTTGATCTGTTTCAAAGTTTTTCTTCAGTTTCAGAAAAGTATAGGCTACTAGCTCTTTGAGTGTCACTTGTCCTCTTCTCACTCTTTGTTCCTTTTGGTACTTCAATTTCATGTATATTGGAGGACTGTGTCTAATATGGCTCCTTTTTTAAATACATTATATATACATATATACATTTATATATACATGTATGTGTATGTGTATGTGTGTGTATATGTGTGTGTGTGTGTGTGTATATATATATATATATATATAAATATATATAAATCTTTGTATTTTTTTTTTGAATGGTGTAGGGAGTGGGCTTTCTCTGCTTCGTCCTGGATATACTTAACATACTCCATTTTATTAATTTCTTTTACTCTGTCCAGTTGTTTTTAAATTTGTAAATTTATAATTTCAGCTACTGTTTTTATTAGATCTGGGATATCAATTACATTCTTATAGATTCTGTTTCTCTTGTGAAAGTCACTGTCTTACCATTTGTTGTTAATTTATCCTTCTGAGTTGATTATTTTTAATCAGTTATTTTAAAGTCAGTGTCTGATAACTCCAAAAACTGGGACATTTATAAATCTGCTTCTATTATTTATTTCTTTTTTATTGATAAGCCTAGTGATTTTCAACTCTATTCCAGGTATTTACTAAGAATATTTTGCTAAGGGGCACATGGGTGGCTCAGTGGGGTAAGCCTCTGCCTTCAGCTCAGGTAATGATCTCAGGGTCCTGGGATCAAGCCCCGCATCGGGCTCTCTGCTCAGCAGGAAGCCTGCTTCCCCCTCTCTGCCAGCTGCTCTGCGTACTTGTGATCTCTCTTCTTCTGTCAAATAAATAAATGATATATTTGAAAAAAAAAAAAAAGAAAGAAAGAATATTTTTCCAAGAGTAGAGGTGAGAGTATCTTCCCAGAGATATCTGTTGCTGGGCAGTTACAGTGAAGAGTATTATCACCTAAATTCCACCTGGGCCTGTGCTTATTTGAAGCTGGTTTTTGAATTTTACAATGTTCATTCCATTTTTATCTGAATCAGTCATAAGCCTAGGTGTCTGCCCTTTAGGAAGTTCCTAACAGAGACCCTCCCTGGGTGTTTACTGAGGCCCTGTCTCTTTGCTTTTAAACAGTTCTATTTAAGTTTGGTTTTTGTTTGTTTTTGGTTTGTTTTTAAGTTTTAAGTAATCTCTATACCCAATGTGGGGCTCAAGCTCACAACCCAGAGGTCAAGAGTCACATGTTCCTCTGACTGAGGCAGCTTCTCAGGGCACCTGGGTGGCTCAGTCAGTTGCCAAGACCCTGCCTTGGGCACAGGTCATGATCTCAGGGTCCTGGGATTGAGCCCTGTGTTGGGTTCTACATTCAGTGGGGAGTCTGCTTCTCCCTTCTTCCTGCTCCTGCTCAAGTGCTCTCTCTCTCTCCCATAAAATCTTTAAAAAAAAAAAATTCTCCACCTCTCACACTTAAGACTTGAGCAAAATTTTGACAGACAAAAAAAAATTACTTTTGAGGATTTTGTCCATGCTCAGGTTTCTTGTTGCTTCATTGACAGTTTAGGGTGGTATCATTAGCAAAATTTCAGTAATCCTCTATGTTCTTATAATTCCTACATTTAAATCTCTAGTCCCAATCTCTCTGTCTCTTTACCCAGATACGGAAGGATCATTTCCAACTGAATAGTCTGTGGATATGTATTTATTACAGCCAAAGTTAATACCCATAAAATTACACCACACATACCAGCTGCCCATCTAGGTCACCAAATCTTCTTAATTCCAAATTTAGTTATGCCTTCATCTTTTAAGTTTCCCTTTATTTCCACTGTTTTGTTCAGAGATTCTCTGCCTTAATTATTTAACACTATTTCCAGAATTTTCTAAGGCACAGATTATCTTCTCATCCACAGCCCTTCACTGGTTTCTAATTCTTAAAAAGTGAACTTTTAAATTCCTTAGCCTTAGTGTTTTACAAGTGCTCTCACAGTTTCCTCCAATTCTTCCCTGTATTATCTTCTTCTCACCCTCTTATGTCTACCCCATTCATGCCAAACCTCACTGACATGCCAGGCCTTTCTTCACACTGTTAAAGCCAGCTAGAATGAGGTTTCTTTCCTTTTTCTTCATTTGGAAAACTTCAAGATTCACCATATATATTCAGCCTCTGTGAAGCCTCCATTTTCCTCCTACCAGCAGAATTAATCATCTTCTCTGTGCACACCTTGAAAATATTTCTATTTTTGAACTCAGAATCTGGCATTCTTATTATGTATTTGTCCTTATTTAACTAAAAATTCTTCTTTAAAAATAACCATCTTACTAAATTTAGTATTTCCAGAATCTAGCATGACAATACATTGAACATTTAATAGATGTTAGAATAAAACTAAATAAAGTTAAGCTTAGTATGTCAAAGTCGGTTGTGCTGGGGTCTTACTGTTGAGCTGAGAGACAAAACAGTTGACCCAGACTCAATTTCTAGTCAATGCAACAGTCAATTTGTCTTATGTTTAGTTCCTTAGAGCACATTGTAAAAGGCCACATTTCGCAGTCTGAGCCTTACTCTTGCCAATTAACTTTTCTCTCACTCTCTTTGCAATTTCACAAGTTACGCCACTGAACCGGATTTAGCTATCTCCCGAATGCCTCAGTCACAATGACAAATTGAATAAAAGCAAAGTCATTGATGGACATAGTAACCCCCAGGCCAGAAAGAATAACTTCAAAATGCACCTTCTATAGATCATTAGCAGGTCTTCTTTTAAATACACTCCAAGTGGCACACGGCAGTTACATCACAGAAAGACAAGTTACAAAGACGCTCCAGTGGAAATATCCAGCCCTAGCTCCCTAGTGGTACGATCAATGAAGTTTTCCCAATCTGAACAATTCTAAACCGACAGGATATCTACCACCCTAAAATGTGAAGCTGGTAGAAGTTTCTACAAATCCATATGTTTTAAGATTCAAATATGAAAAGCTATGAAATTCATTTTATTTTTAAGAGAGAGAAATCCTGCATGCGATTAGTGGGGTGGGGGAAAGGGCAGAGGGAGAGAGAGAGAATTTTTTAAGATTTTATTTATTTGACAGAGAAAGAGAGCACGAGAAAGCAAGTGAGCATGAGCCAGAGAGAGAGTCAGAGGAAGAGGAAGAAGCAGACTCCTTGCTGAGCAGGGAGACTGATGTGGGAGCTTGATCCAGGAACCCTGTGATCATGACCTGAGCTACGCAGGTGCCCCACAAGAGAGAATTCTAATGAGGCTCCATACTCAGAGCAGAGCCTGACTCGCGGCTCCATCCCACAACCCTGAGATCATGTCCTGAGCCTAAATATAGAGTCAGACATTTAGCCACCCAGAAACACAATAAAATTTTAACTTCCTTTTCCTTATGAGCATAGAGCTTCATTCAAAAGAAAGCCTGTGGGTTAAGATATGTCAAATGATTTATTTTCATTAAAATCATCAATTTCTGATCATTTTTCTTTACCTTCCATTTTCTCCCTGACACCTACCCTCTTTTTCATACCTCCCTTAAAGGTATGTTTTATTTATTTGTATGCTTATCCCCCACATAACTTGATTCTTTTTCTCCTTAGTATTTAATAGAATTGCACCCATCTTTCCGAATCTGGCTGAATACATTTTCTTTTTTTAATTATTATTTTTATTATGTCATATTAATCATCATTCCAATTGAAAGATCTCACTTTTACCTGAATTTTGGCACCATTTACTGTAACTACTATATGCCTGTTAATAATTACATCTTGATTTTATATCTGGCTATTTCTCCCCAAATGGACTTTGAGTGATGAAAAAAAACAAAACAAAAACAAGAACAGAAAATAATAGTTCATGTTTCCTTTTTTTATCCTCACACATATGACAGATGCAAGTAACCACAATAGGCACTCAAACATTAGCAGTGTTTAAATGACTTTACACCAAAAAGAATCAGCAAATATTCAGAACTATAGATAAAGCACTTGAAAGCACACATTTCATATGAAGTGCTACTAATAAGACCATTATCACCAATACTTACCAGTATTATTTTCTTCCTAAGTTTTTAATTTTTTCTGTTAATTGAAATGTTTTCTATATATTTTCAACAACTTTTATATTCTATGATTATTTTTACGGGCCTTACATATGGTTTTTTTAAAAATTAAGTTATCCATCTTTGTTCTCCTTCTGAAATAAACATTCATTGGGTAAGTTTTACTGAAATCAACAGGACTCCATGCACACGATTTTCACTCTGTTTACCTTTGCCTTTTTTGTTTCTTTTCTAATATTCATTGAGCTTAGACACTATTCTTAATTTCTCAGGTGCTTATGCTTGTTTTTATTATTTTTCCTCTTTTATGAACTTCTGTAAATGGGAAAAGGACTGACCTGACAAAGACAGTTTGGTTCAAAAGGGTAGAGCAGTACTAAAAATGCTGGGGGTGGGGAAAGGCAAAGTATTCAACATTTGCCAAGGAAATCTGTTTCAAGAGACAGGAACAATTTTGCTACAAGATATTAAGCAGAATTTTCCAAGGAGCTCCAAGAAGAGATACAGAGAATCTTGGACAGTCCTAACATCATAGTAACACCTTATCTCCAGCACTCGTAGTTAGCTAGAATGCAATTAAGATAGCATGTTCTATTTTAGGATAAGGGATAAATTAATTTGTGTAAAATACAAACTTTATTTTCTATACCCACTTCCTTTGAAACACATACAATAGGCATTACTCACTAGAATATTTCTAAGAATACATTAGTTTAGAGTGAATTAAAAATAGTTGCGTAGTTGCAACAGGATTGTCCATTTTTACAAAATCTGCCCTTTACTGGTTTTTTTCAAGGGTCTCAGAGTAACCCCTCAGTGTTAACAGATTTAAAGAGCAGGAGGAAGAGAAGGAAGATATCTCTCATTGGATTCAATTACAGTTGCCTAGACCAATTTCTCTCAACCGTGGCTCTCCTAACTGGAGGTATATTCTTTTACAACTCTCTCCTTTTTTCATATTCTATTATACTCTCTTCCAGCTTACAATACACACTCAGAAATAGGAACAGCCACAGGAATTTTCTTGAGCAGAAAGGAAGAATATGATGGAGGTTGGGAGAAAGAAGGAGCCAGCGAGCACCTTGGTGGCTCAGTGGGTTAAAGCCTCTGCCTTTGGCTCAGGTCATGATCTCAGGGTCCTGGGATGGAGCCCTGCATCAGGCTCTCTGCTCAGCGGGGAGCCTGCTTCCCCCTCTCTCTCTGCCTGCTTGTGATCTCTCTCTCCCTGTAAAATAAACAAATAAAATCCTTTAAAAAAAGCAAAGAAGGAGCCAGGAAGTAGAGAAAGTGGAATAAGAGAAGGAAAATTAGAGAAGAGTAAGGAGGAGAGGCAGGAGAATTGCCGGAAAGAGGCTTCTCCAAAGCCAGGAACAGAAGGGAAGAAGGTTGCTGCAGAATGAGAGACATGGGAGCCTCTCACTCCAGAACCCAGCACGCTCTCCTCAAGGGTATGAGGAATCAGGCATCCGGGCCCTCCAGCAAGCACAGGTGTTGAAATCCAAAAGCAAGTTGATCTTACAGCTAATGCTGCACATTTATCCTGCACACTTCTTCCCTTCTGAGCAGAATATCTATCCAAAGGAACACAGGATGCCAGTGTAGTTTAAATAATAAGAAATCAGTGTCTTTAGAAATAAGTCAAAAGAAATTTTAATGTACTAAAAGGTCAAAATAGAGAAATCAAAGAATTCATTGTTAACACAACATTTCAGAGTCTGTACACAGTTTAAAAAAAAAAGCCTATTTCCAAGAGAAACTAATTGCAGCTAAAATTGCTAATCAAATATTGTAAAATAGCTAGTAAAATTAGAATATATAGATTTTTAGGCTCCTTTTATAATTCCATTTAATTATTTCCATGAGTTGCTTTGTGGAAATTTCCCCTTAGTTACCTACCTTTTCCCAACATGCTTTCAACTTCTGGTATTACGTTGAGGGTGGCGATTGTCTATGGACTCCAATATCTGATACTAATGTACAAATGGGAGGTTTTGACTTCACTGGAAGTGAAGGTCTTAAAAATGTCCTATTAGAGTTCTATGAAGAAATTGCTTTCTTTTAACTTTCTGTAAGATTAAACAGTTAGTGATTTCATTCCAAACTTGACAAGCACACAAGTGCTAGTGTTTCTCTCTCTGGAGAGAGGGATGAATATTTGATAAACAGCCAGACTCTGCAAATTACACCCTCCTGTTGTTTTCCCTAGCATTTATAGACAGGTCTCAATACCTTCCCCTGACCCTCACCAGTACCACCTGTCTTTCCTGCTGGAGAAGCCCCATAATCAAAGAAACAGCATCCTAAATTATGCAAGGTATTCCAAAACAGGAATGAGTTACAGAAATTTCAAAACCAGACCAAACACTGAAGTGAGAGGACTCCAAGCAAGTAAGTCATTTCTTCTCCATCCAAAATGGCTCCTCTAGAACTCGAGCAGGTTCTCACAGAAAGAGAAAAAACAAACAAAACAAGCCACTGAAATAAATCCTGGTATTTTAAATCCCCTTGACACATTTCTTTCCATATTTATCAAAAGGGCCCAGGAATATAATTCTTCTAAAACTTTATGAGTAAGAAAGTACTTTAAGAAGTTGAGGAAATGAAGTGTTTTAGGATGACATGTTCTGAAATAGGCAACATTTCTGGGTGTAGTAGGATAAGGATAAGCATAAGAAATGTTTTAGGATGACATTCTCTGAAATAGGCAACATTTTTGGGTGTAGTAAGATAAGTAAGATAGTAAGATAAGTAGATAAGGATAAGTAGGATAAGGATAAGGGTATAGTAGGATAAGGACAATGCTTGTCCAGAAAAAGGAACCCATGAGACTCTGGAATTCTGAGGTCCTGAGCTCCAGAAAATGAAGCCAAACAAGACAGAAGAGTCACTGCCCTGGCAACACCTTCAACAGCTCAATAAGGTCACAGTCTGAGAGCTTTTGTAGGGTAGCCAAACCTCCTGGCTTGCCTGAGCCTGCCCCAGTTTCAGCAGTGAAAGTTCAAACAAGGAATCCTGGTATTCAGAGATGGGTGTAGAAAGTTTGGGGAGAAAACAGAAAAACTCACTGGACACCCCAAAAAATAGGAGCTGAAAGCAATACCGTTTTTAGTGTCCAATGAAATCAGCACAGATTACTCACCTTCCTATGGCCGTCACCAATTATCCTGACTGCTAATGTTGGCAGTCATGACCTATAGACTGCCATAATGTATGGCCCACTGTTATGTCCATCAAGTAACGTGACTTAAGTGCGCAGTTTAAGGAGGTTGTAATCATGGAAAGTATCCATCTTCGACTCTACCTGAGGACAAACTGTTCTGCTTGTTGTTATCTGGATGGTGCTAGTTTAATTTTTAGCATTGTAAATATGGTGACCAGGCTTTCCAAGAGGTCAGAGAATGAAAAAGAATGAAGACAGTATCAGCATTAGCATGCCTCTGACTTCACCAAAAAGAGAGCCATTGAGTTGTGTTAATTTAATGACCCATGAAAGCATTCCAAAGAGAATAAAAAAAAAAATAAAATAAAAAACAGAACATCCTGCCAGTATGCCAGAAAAGAATTTTAGATTGAGTATGTTGGAGAAAGTCAAGTGAAAACAAATATGAATCTCCGAAGTTAGGTAGGAGATAAGCCAGTAGGTCTTAAATCAATGCATTTTTCTCAACTTCCCAAGTAAAGCCAATTCTCATCTGAGAACAGCAGTCATGAGATTAGCTCAGGCATATCACATGCACAGCCAATCATCCCCTTGATTTCTCCATGAAACACTTAATAGAGGACTCCTGATGTTGATATGGCAACTAGAACATGGACAAAACAGAAGGAATTCTCAGAGAGTTGTGTTAGCCCCTTACCATGTGGAGATGGTTTTGTCAGAACTCACCAGCCATCATGGTTAATACAGTTTAACCATGAACACCCGAATCTCAGCACAGTCACAAATATTCTCTAGCTCTTGAGTCATTTGCTTTGAAAAATGGGGTTTCAAATACACCTTGATTTCTATTTAGAGTTGAGTAAAGCCTCAGAACAAAATAAGATCGTCAATATCCTGTCTAATACAAACTGGACTGTGGTCACCTACCCCCATATTGGACAGGCATGTGTAGTTTTGCCAAATTTGGCAAACATAAATTTTGGCAAATTCCATTCAGTTTATGATCTCTTATCCAAGAAGAGAAAAGATCTGCCAAATACCCTGTACTCAACACTACAAGGGGCGGGGGTGATTGTTTTATACCCGATATGGTGCCTCTGTCCTTAAGCTTTTGGTCATTTCTCAGGTTTCTCAAAATGGGCAGAAGCACTTCACAGAGAAGCACTTATGTGTCTAAGTATATAACCTTAGACATGGGCTACAAGATGGCTACCCTTGTTGCCAGCCACAGAAAAGATGCTAAAACATCAGCCCTTGAGAAAATCATAACCTTATAGTGTGGGACAAGGAAAATGACTTTCTCCAATTTGAAAATGCATTGAGGATGAAAATGAAGCAAGTTACAGTAGGACAGAAATTTTATACATTTTTTTAAACTACTTGGTAATCCTTAATGAGGCATAAAGAGACTAGAAAAAGATGGACTGATTATATTTGAGTTCTTCAATATCAAGTGTAGATTGAGACCAAAACATACTACAATAAACTGACATTTTGTTGTTGGAAAGAAGATTACTTTAGAACTCAAAAAAAGGTCCTCAAAAGGGCAGTGGAGTTAAACAGGACTTTCTCCATCTCTTCACTAAAACTGTAACAGTTCTGGTATCCAACTTTGACTTTACAAGTTCAAGGTAACTATGCTTTAAAACCATTTTCCTTGAGAAAGAAAAGTTTAATTTAAGAGGACACCCAACATTTTTAAATGATGGCTTAGTAGACATAGATAAGTTTACAGGTGCAAAGGACTTGATTGATAAATACCTAATTTACCAAAAAACAAGCTTGTAGATAAATGTAAGTACATATTTTTGGAGAGGTGGAAACTGATTTCTACAAGTTTGAAAACCTGCCATTGCCAATGAATAAAATCCTAAATATCCTATGTTTGGACATTTTTGTGGAGAAGCTATTTGGCTTTATGTCCTTACTTTAGACTGACACCAGGATTTCGTGTAAGCTGGACTTGAGAAAACCAAAGCTCCAAGTCAGAGTGAATTGTACAATTGACTGTACTAAGCTTTATCACTACATAAAAGAAAAGAAAATTGTGGCAAGATCTGCAGGCAAGTCAAAGAAGTATTATTAGGAAAAGACATAAGGAAAATAAAAATATCCTGTAACACGGCAAAGAAATATGTAGCTCTGTAAAATTAAATATAGGTAACATCTGTGTAATTACTCTTATTAAATGTATTTTTAAAAGAATATAAATTCATGTATCTTAAATAACATAGCCTATGAAGTGATATACCAATGAAGTTTTTTAAAACATTAAAAATAAACTACTGCAAAGGACGAAAGAAACAAAATATTTTTGTTTGCATTAATTAATCCTATTCATTACTAATTGTCACTGTTCACTAGTCTTATTTTGCTTAGAAGTTATAGCATAATTTTGTCTAACTACCTATTTCATATGTTTATGATTAATTCGTAACATGCATCCGTATACTTATTTATATGTATACTTATTTATGCATAAAATTATGTAACAAAATTATAGTATAATTTTGTCTAAATACCTATTTGATATAAGTTTATTATTAATTCATAGTATGTAATAAGTATACACATACATGTTATGTTATTTGGTATGGCTATGTCCTGGGTCAGCTTTCTAAACATTTGGTCTCTCCAGTTGGTAGAGAAAGAGAATCCAGATTTGAAGAAAAACATGCATCCATCAGCTTTTACAAAGGTTCACAAGCAACTCCCAAATATCACTGGCTTACGACAACAAAGCTTTACCTCACAGATGCCTGTACCCATCTTTCATGAGCTGCAACTCTTCTGTTATTTGTCTTTATTCTAGAAACAAGGTTGAAACAGCCCCTATCTGGGGCATCCTACTCTAGTGGCAGCAGAGAGGAAACAAAGCTCTCTCCTATGTACCACACATCCCTTTCACTGACATATTATTGACCAAGTCCGTCAACACTGCAACAGCAAGTCCCATGAGAAAACCAGGATTTCCTAACTCTTCTGCTTTGGTCACTCCCTTCCACTCCCATAATATACTTATCCCCTCCCCAAGGAAAACTCATCTACACCCATTGGACATAGCTCTGGTCTTGGTCTTCATTTAGAGATGAAAGAGGGCCCTATATGGGGCATGCAGCTCTTATGATAAAAGTTAAGAGTAAGGATAGAACTGGGGTATGGCTTTGCTCCCATAGGACATGTGTTATTCTGGTTACATTCTATTAACCAGTGTAAGTCCCATCAGTGCACCTGCTATCAGTGCCGGGATGGTGGCATTTCCTTGGTTATCAAGTAGGGCAACAGATATGTGGAAACAACTGTCAACCTTCCCAGAAGGGGAAAAAGAGATGGCCAGAGTAGAAAGAAAGGTGGCAATAAAAGTGAAAACAGAGCACAGTGTGATCCTATGAGTCCCTGGAGAAACAGCCCTTTGTATCAGGTGCCTAAGCTTTGGTTTCAAGTGCAGAGAGGATTGATAAAGGCAGTGAACTGCCTCACATGTAGCACAGGAGCTTAAAATAGTTTCCGCATCAAAGCAGCCTAGACATTATACCAATAGGCAAACCTCAAACTTCTACTATTTGTGTGGTACCTACAAATCACAAACTACTTTCCTTCATAATATTGAACAGGTACTTGTAACTACTACCTCACTTACTCTTCCAAAGTTGTTTAAAATAGTATGTGGCAGGGGCACCTGGATGGTGCTGTCAGGTGAAAGTCTATTTATTTCAGCTCAGGTCATGATCTTGGGGTCCTGGGATCGAGACCCATGTTGGGCTCTGTGTTCAGCAGGGAGTCTGCTTGAGGATTCTCACTCCTTTTGCCCCTCCCCCTCCTTGTGAGAGCTCTCTCTCTTTCTCTCTCCAATAAATCTCAAAAAAAATTTGTCTTTAAAAATAAAATAGGGGTGCCTGGGTGGCTCAGTGGGTTAAAGTCTCTGCCTTCGGCTCAGGTCATGATCTCAGGGTCCTGGGATTGAGTCCTGCATCGGGCTCTCTGCTCAGCAGGGGGCTTGCTTCCTCCTCTCTTTCTGCCTCTCTGCCTACTTGTGATCTCTGTCTGTCAAATAAATAAATAAAATCTTTAAAAATAAATAAATAAAATAAAATAGTATGTGGAGATAATTGATAAATTCTAATATTCTTAGTCAAAAAAACAAAACAAAAAAACAAAAACACAACCCACAGAACTATAAGAATAAAAGGATACTTTTAAACATTATAGAGAACATATATTTTAAGTCCACAGTGAATAAAGACTGACCATTATAAACTTCCCCATAAATAGTATAAACTACTTGCTTTGCTCTCTCTACTATTAAATGTTTTTTAAAATCTTATTTGAGAGACAGAGATAGAATAGAATTATATTCTACCCTCCCTGGAGGGGGGAGGGTCAAAAGGAGAGAGAGAGGGGTACCTGGGTGGTTCAGAGGGTTAAGCCTCTGCCTTCGGCTCAGGTCATGATCTCAGGGTCCTGGGATCAAGCCCCATGTGGGGCTCTCGGATCAGCAGGGAGCCTACTTCCCCCTTCTCTCTGCCTGCCTCTCTGCCTGCTTGTGATCTCTCTGTGTCAAATAAATAAATAAAATCTTTAAAAAAAAAAAAAAGAGAGAGAGAGAGAGAGAGAGAAGCAGATTCCCGGCTAGACAGGGAGCCCAACATGGGCTCAATCCCAGGACTCTGGGATCGTGACTGGAGCCCAAGATGATGCTTAACAGACTGAGGTACCCAGGTGTCCCACTATTAAATATTTTCTGAAATTTCTCCTTCATATTAGCTCTGACAGGGGATCCAAAGTACTTGAAACAAGATTTGAAATAAATAATAGGACAAACCTTATGTGATAGGCTACACAATATTAAAAAAAATCAATAGTTTCTTATATGGCTACAGTTACAAAATATAATTGGAAAGTAATATTCCATATGTAAAAGCTTCAGAGACAGTAAGGAGAGACCAAACATTAAACATGTTGTCAAATGGAACTGAATTTGTATCCCACTTCTGCCACTTAACTATGTCTCTCGTCAAATTGCTTAGCTTTCTAAGTTTCCATTTCCCTCACTTGTATAATGTAGATAGCAATAATTCTTATCTCCCAAGATGGTTTCAGGGAATAAGCAATAGCAAAGAGTTTTGGAGGACTTGCTGTATGTACAGTGCAATTTGCATAAGTTATCTCAATTCTAACAATGACCCTATGAGGTAGAGAACCTCATTAACCATTGTTTTCTCCTCCATGTAAGTAACAGGAGACCACAAAATGCCAAGGAGCTTGCACAACTACAAAAACGGTGGTGGGATATGAATCCAGGCTGTTTGACTCCAAAACAACGGCATAGCTTTCATTGATATGTACTGAGGGGTCACTAAGTTCCTGGGATAGATCAAAGGATAAAAGATTCAAGACCTCAAGAAGGTGACATTCTAGGCAGTAGAAAGAGGAAATACAAACACAGACAATAAATGGGTTATATAATATGCCAGGAGTCAGTAAGTGAGATGGAAAAAGATTAAGGAATCAGAGAGAGGAGGCATAGAATAAGCCTGATTGGGAAGGTGACATATGAGCAAAGACTTGAGAGATAGGAGGAAGTTAGCAAAGCAGGCACCCTGGGAGGGGATTCCAGGCAAAGAGGAAGAGAGCAAAAGGCCTACGGTGGGGTCACCCCTCAGGCAGGAGCTAAGGATGAGCACCGTGAGAATGAACTGAGCAAGCATGACAGCAGCGGAAGAGGAACCACATGGAGAGGAACCAGTTCTTTACAAGATTCTACATGCGTTTTGAATTTTACTCTAAAATGGAGAGTCGTTGCGGTATTTTGAAAGAGAATGACAACAATCTTAGAGTTTACATGTCGCTCCAGGTGCTGTGTGGAGGATGGGATTACAGGGGAGCAAGAGCAATCGGGGAAACCTGACTGGAGCTATTGCTGTGACCCAGAAGCAACTGTGTGGTACCACCAAGGTAGTATTCGGAGAGGTGGGGAGACACGGTCGTCTTCTATACCTAGAGAAATAGATCCAACATTAAGATGGATAAAACGTAAAATGTAAAAGAAGTCGAATAGCCAAAGATATCAAATTTTCTACCTGTTTGGACTTGAGCAACTAGAGGGTATCAGTAGAGTTGGGAAAGCTGCAAAAGAAACAAGTTTGCTAAGAAAGGCTGGGGCTTGGGAGCCTGGGTGGCTCCGTCGGTGAAGTGTCTGCTTTTGGCTCAGGTCATGATCTCAGGGTCCTGGAATCGGGTCCCACGTCAAGCTCCCTGATCAGTGGGGAGTCTGCTTCTCCCTCAACCCTTCCTCACTGCTCACCTCTCTCTAACAAATAAAAGAGAAAGAGGGAAAGAGGGAAAAAGAAAGAAAGGAAAAAAGGAAGGCCAGCCAGGGGTTCATTTCGGACATGTAGAATATGAGTTGTCTTTTAATTATCCAAATGGAGATGTGAGATCAGCATCTGGATACATGACTGAAGAGGTTTATAGAAAAAGTCTGTGCTAGAGATATAAAACCATGAGACTTGATGAGATCGAGGATGCTAGATGAAAAACAGAGGAGGCCCAAGGACTGACTCTGGGAATGCAGCAACAGTGGGGCATTTTAGAAAGAGACCCCGTGAAGAAAATTAAGAAGCAACCAGTCAAGTCATAAGTACCAGAATATATATGTCCTAGAGGCCAAGTGAAGAAAGTTCATCAAAGAGAAGGAAGATAAGGGGCCTCTGGGGGGCTCAGGCAGTTACAGATTTGACTCTTAATTTGAGCTCAGGTCATGATCTCAGGGTCATGAGATGGTACCCCGCATGCTTGTCCCTCTCCCTCTGTTCCTCATGTTCTACCCACCTCTCTAACATAAATAAAATCTTAAAAAAAAAAAAAAGATAACTGTGCTAAGTGCTAGTGGGTCAAATGCTTCTGATAAGGAAAACTAAAGTAAAATTGATCTTTGACTATTAACGTTAGCAACATGTGGATCACTGATTTGGCATGGTGGTGGCAAAAGCCTAATTTAAGTGCATTTAAGAGAGAATGGGGGCAAATTTTATGGCTTGTGAATTATTACTCAGAGGGAGAGAGAGAGAATGAAAGGTAAGAAATTGGAAATAGTGGCTCATCCAAGGAGATTTATGACAGAGGTGGGCAAACGAATAGTTTGATAGTTGTTCCCCCCAATGAATGAATGAATGAATGAATAATTTGTTTTTCCTTTCCTTCCTCTTGTTTTCTTTTTTTTTTTTTTTAAGGTTTTTGTGGAATGGGTACGATAGAAAAATTTGAGTACATACAACAATGGGAAAATGGCTGCAGTGATGTCCTCAAGTCAGTGAAAGAGAAGGGAAAGAATGTGCAAGTGTTGTCACTGACTTGAGTTAAAAGCACAGATATCTCATCGCTGGTAAAGATAGGAAGATAGGACATAGGAGCTTAGATGATTCTAGATATGTGCATATGGTGGTCCAAGCCTATGGGATATCTCTTCTGTGTACTTCCATTTTTCAGTGGGGAAACAAGGTAATTAGCCCATAAGGAGGGATACAGAGGATGGTGGTGTGAGTTTTGGAAAAAGTAGAGAAGATGTAAATGGTCACCTGGAAGAGTGGAGATGTAAATGGGCTAGATCTGTATCTAGTTGCCTGTCATCACTCAAGAGCCCACATGAGGTCTGTGCATTACACTACAGGACAAAGAGCTCATAGGTGTTTAGGGCTTTACACATCATTTGTTCTTTATTCACTGAGCCATTGGGCATGAATTACTGCATGCCCTCCACCCACTAGGCAAATCTTAAGCACTGGGAATACAGCACAGATAAGAAAAAAATACCTCTGCTTTACCAACTTTATACTGTAGAGAGAGGAGTTGGACAGAAAGTATACAAAATAACCAAGGACCTCTTGGTTTAGATAGTGAGAAGTGCTATGAAGGAAAAACAGAGCAGCAATATGTCTTCTAAAAAGTGACGTTTAGTTTGAAACAAATAGAATCAGGCAGCTTCTGAGGCAATGGTATTTAAGCCAAAGAGGAAAACAAGTCAAATGCCCTGAGTCAGAAATGAGTAGGTTGTACTGAGGGCAAAAAAAAAAAAAAAAAAAAAAAAAAAGGGTGGGGGTGCTAAAGAGGTTGAGTTCAGGGACATGAAGCCTGAAAAACCTTGTCACTGACTTGAGTTAAAAGCACAGATATCTCATCTCTGGTAAAGATAGGAAGATAGGACATAGGAGCTTAGATGATTCTAGATATGTGCATATGGTGGTCCAAGCCTATGGGACATCTCTTCTGTGTACTTCCATTTTTCAGTGGGGAAACAAGGTAATTAGCCCATAAGGAGGAGATGCGTAACAGACTTCCAAGTAGAAATGTTGAGGAAGCAAGTATTTAATCCGGAAGCCAAAAGTAGTATGAGGGCTAAGGGTAAGGACGAAGATTTTTGAATGATTACCAGACTTAGCAAGTTAAAAACAAAACAGGATGTCCAGCTAACTTTGAATTTCAGATGGAGTATTTTCTTAAAAGTGTCTCATGAAATATTTAGGACACACTTACACTAAAAATCTGTTTAACTGAAGTTTAAATTTGATGGGTTGTTCCGTATTTAATGTGATGACCTGTGTCATCAGCATGTATTTAATTATTATACCTATTTGTCTTAAAACACCTTTAAAAGAAATGTGTAGAAATGTATATGCAGAGAAATGGCAGGGAGGGAAATCAGGTAATTTTAAATCTTCAGAGGATTCAAAGAAATTGAAATTTTTTTTAAAAGATGTATTTTTGCCAATTAAAATGTCATCCATCAATGGGTGTAGGAGATGGAAATCTATGTATTTGGTTAGTGTAACCAGATTAAATATTAGTAAAAACAATTTGGGAATGTATACCAAAAAATCAGTTAGACAATGCCAGGAAGTCCAGAATGGTCCTCTTCAAACCAAGATATATTCAGACATAAAAGGACCTGACTTGCCACCGTTATTCGATGCTAAGGTGCAGATATCACTGGGAAGGGCAGTAGGTCACGTGCTACCAATCGTAAGTGGTTGGTGGTATTTGAGCCATTTCCCAAGGCAACTAGTTGGTAACAGCATCCAGTAGATAAAACACATGATACTTAAGTTTTGATAAAAGAAGCAACCGTGGGAGTAGTTTGGGGAGAGAATGCTACCCAGAGTGAAAAGGACTCTCTGTAACAAGGAAATCTAATGAGAACAAGCACACCCACATGTGATAGGCCAGCAACTGGGGTAGAACCACACCAAGAAACAGAACACTTCTAAGCATAGAGGGCACCACAACTTGAGCCTTTGATTATCCCACTTGGAAGAAAAACTATAGAGAAAATATGTTGCAGACAGAGAAAAGGCCTTCCGCTCAATCAAGGCAGATCACCATGGTGGAATGGAAAAAGACTCCCAGCTCTACCCCTTCTGGATTGTGTGTCTGGTCTCAGCACCAACCCTAGAATAATGAAAACACAGGTTGTACGCATGCCCCGTAGAACTCACTAGCAGATGCACTCAAGAAAGGGACCCAGGTGAGAACTCACCTCGGGCCTTCTGTTCTCACATTTCTTAATTTGAAAAATGAGTTTTTGGCACTAGTTCCTCCTTCTCCCCTTCGTTCTCCACAACACTTCCAGAAGAACTTCCTAACTGCCTCTGTACATTAAATCTTTCTAATGATAACAGCATTCAGTCGGCCTCACTTTTATTTTGGGCCAAATTATCATCGTCGTACCATACGGAATTAATTAAAATGTAGCCAGGAAAGGCTGCTTTGAACGACAGAGGCAGAGTTTGAGTCTAAAAACCTGTGGGAATTGTCAGTGAGATGTGAGGAACAGCCAGCAGTCCCATGCCAGAGCCTGGGCTGGTATTTCGAATGCTATTTGTAAGGGAGGGCATGGCGGGCTAGGGGAAGGGGACAGGAAGACAGAGGAAACATGGGTAAGAAATTGAGTTAACAGTTTCAAAAAACGAGCTTGGGCTGTTCGAGTGGGGAGCATCATTTGGTTTAATTGCATATGTTCGGCATTTAACATCTCCCGAGATCAGAGTGAGACTTCTCACATTTAATGAAGCGAAACTCTCTCAGGCCACTGCGAGACACATCTAAGGATGAAAACCAGTAATTTACAGCTTTAGTGACCTTATTACAGTGTACTTTGTGCTTGGCTGCTCTTCAGTCTTATCTGGACGGTGATCAAAGGCTCCGTGGAATAGTGGCCATTAGCTACAGGCAGACCAAGGGGCTTTGTCTTGGAGGCAGTGAAAGAAGGGTGGTGGGGAGCTATTGAATATTTAACCTTAACTCCTAAGGGGGGGGGGGACATCAAAATAGCAACACGCTCCTTGAAACACTAATATGCATGTGAATGGTGGTGATGAAGCAAAGTCTCCAATAACAAACAAGCCTTGGTGCAAAGGCTTCTCAAAGATGAGCTAATTACACTGACGGCCCCAATAACAATGAATATTCTCCACTGGCTGATGAATAGCTCCTGATTTTGAGATGCCTAACCTACATCTGCGCTATGGAGATGGAAATAACAACGGGGCCCAAAACACCATCTTATTTGCCAGATGCCAGTGGCTCACAGTGGGGGAGATTGGGGGTAGGAGTTCAGGTTTTCTCATTTGGATGGGTCGTACTGCCAGAAATCAGCTCCATGGAAGACGACCCACTTCAACACACGTGCACATTCATTCATGCACTACATGGAGCTCCTACCAGGGACCGAGCAAATTTGTAGGCCAGGAAGCAGACTTTCTCTAAGGAGCTAGATAGAAAATATTTTAGCCCTTGTGAGCTACACTTGGTGTCTACTCTTTTTTTTTTTTTAACTGTTTTTTTAAACTTCTAAAAGTATTTAGAAATACTTTTAGAAATGTAAAAACAATCCTTTGTGTGAGAGGCCAGGCGAAAACCAATTGCAAATTGTTGTTTGCCAACCCTTGTTGTAGGCACTTGACTCCAACTCATGAAAATAAAACAAAACATTGCCCTGCCCTTGAGGAGGGTGAAGGAGAGTATGCAACAGAAAACACCATGAGATTAAGATCATAAGAAAGATATTAGCAGGTGATTCCCCTCGGCAAAAAGGACAAAGTAGATCAGAAGGAGAACATTAAAGAAAAATATTTGGAAGAAAAAGACTCTTTGAGGTTCTGAAGAGAACACCCTGTAGGAGTTTTCCTGCTTCAGAAGAGGCAATATGGTGCATGGAAAGCTCAGATATTTTAGATCCCACACACCTGAGTTGAAATAAGAGCTCTGCCAGTTCAGAGTTATATGGCCACAAAACACTGCCTTAATATTGGACACTTTTTGCGTCTGAAAAATTGGGATCCTGATGCACGACCTGCCATCCTCCAGGGTTGCTGTGGGTCTCAACTGAATCTATGATAGCACTTTGTCATTAGGAAAGCAAAAGACAGATTTTTGTAACCTCCTCATCAGAGCTGTAGCTACTTGGAAACATGGGCGGGGGGGGGGGGGCGGTTGTCGGTTTGCTTATCAGTTACATGAACATGGGTGATCTGCTTACAACAGGTGATAAGAACATGGTTTTAGGTTTCCACGATAAAGACAAGGGCATAAGGAAGAGTAGCCTGTGAGTCAAGAGAAAAGCTGCCCTCCTATGCGAAGTGGTTTAAAAGACACAATGCACAAGTTTCACGTAACATTCTTTTGCAGGATTCTTAAAGTATTTCCAATTCCAAGTATTTGTCTTCTGCTTTTGATGGAGTTGAGCCATGTGCCATCAAAGGCTCCCATAAATAGAAGAGACTGACATGTGATGGTTAATGCTGTGTGTTCTAATCTATTGTTAGGGGACGATTAGCTAAAGAAGGGATGGCCTCCTGGATGAAGATTTACCCAAAGCATGAAACACTGGGTTGGGTTGGATGCCAGATGTTCAGAAAGGTCCAATAAAGTGCTTGTACAATTAGAACCGAGAATTACCAGGACAGCAACCTAGATAGCTTGGGCAAGGCAGAAGTTCACTGGGTCCCCTTGGCTAGTGATGGAGGTTGGAAGGTGAAGGTTGACAGAAGGAAAGCAACGTGGGCCCCAAATACAGGAAGAAACGGACAAGGCCAAAGCCAAGAGTCCAATCTTGAGAACCTAGCAAAAAATAATGTGTGAGCTGAAGAAGAACCTCCCTTAGCCTTCATGGAATTTAACTCCAATCAACCACCTACCCCTTGAAACTGGGAAAAAAACAAACAAACAAACAAACAAACAAAAAAAACAAACAGATGTTCTATCCTAGCCCATCCACTTAGCAGATACTACAGTTTCCCAGTGTAGAATTTGGTAGTTCTATCCTAACATACTACCAAACTCAACTACCAAAGAGAAAATGCTTTCAAGTCTGTTTCCATTTGACGGGAAGAAAAAGGCACCACAAAATTCACAAATAGGGAGTATATCTTATACATGCCAGGGCCTTAAGTGGCATTCATGATGTAAAAGCATGTTAAAAGAAACTGCTTCATCAAAATGGCACTAAAGAACATACCTGAGCCTGAACCTATAATTAATCCATTAAATAAAGAGCTTCTCTTTGTACTTAATCAAAAAGGACCTCTCTGCCCTACACTCACAAACACAAGTGAAAAAATAAACACCTGCTTAAAAGCTGTCTTTTTCAAAAGCAATGAAATACAAGGTTTACTTTCAGAGAGTTCCAGACAACCTGTTACAAAATTATTCCCTTTAACTCAGCCTGAGGCCATTTCATTCCTAAAGATTTCTTTCTGTATAATTAAAGAACCACTGCCACACTCTGGCAAGCTCTACCAGATATACTTTGAAAAACAAAAAAACTTCTAACTCTATTTTAACTGGCATTGGTCGGTTTCCTCTCTGTCATCACAGATTACCAGTTATTTCTCTGTAAACAGAAGCTGTCTAGGTTCCAATCATCTTGCCCCACTCACTCTGGTGAGGCACTAAGATGCAAATTCTCTCTGCAATGCCCCAGGCTCTTCCGTGGCCACAGCTGTGAAGCCAGGCAGTCTAGAGAGGTCTTGTTGAAGTACCCACAATGAGGCCTCCTCTAGTTAGCCAACGAAGTATGGCACAGGGTCACAGACTTTACACACGTTATCCTGAAATCACAATATCCATATGAGAAAGCCATTCTTACTCACTTTTTAGCGATCGTGCAGTCTCTGGCACATAGAAGGAATCCAATAAATGTTACTGAATAAATATTAAATGATTTTTTTTCTTCCCGATATAGAAACAAATTCAGCAAGGTTAACCAACTTGCTATTAGATGAAAATATAGATCTGAGCATTTACAATCCACTCAACCTGGAGCACAGACTCCGAATTGTAAAAGATTTCACTTTACAAAGCAAACTGGGTTTGTTAAATACATCGGTTCGTAATATTTTAGATATCAGAGATACAAAACTACCCGAGGATTCTGAATAAAATAATCAACCCTACCACTTGGAATGGATATACCTTCAATCAAAATGAGAAATCAGAGATTTACTTGACCTGTGTAGTTTATCATGACATTAAATATTTAAGAAAATTAAAAGTGCTCCCAAGCCCAACTTGCTACAAGTGCCCAGAACTTGAATGGGGACTGAAGAGCTAAATACAATTCTTCTACATGAGACTGTTGTCACTGGGAATAGAGCTCTCCAGGTGGATGGCCACCTTCATGATAAGGCTGCAGCACAAATTGTGGATGTAAGGGGAACAGCAAAACACCTGGACAAGCCAGAAGTTCTGGATTTCTAACTTTAAGATTTCTAATTTCAACTTGACTGCTAACTAGCAAGGACATATAGGCAGGTCACTTAGCAGCTGTGATCACTTAACTGTGTGGGAAGCTGAAGATGGGTACAAACATCTTGGGTACTATGGAAAATTAAGTCTATGAAATTGTCTTTAAGCTAGAAAGTACTAACTTAGACATTATAAAATAGTAAAATTTTTAGTAAAGATCTGGGGGGAAAGGCTGTATTTTGTTATAAACTCCATCTATCATACTTGTCAATTTTGCCTGCTAAAAAGTACAAGCACCCAAGAGGAGAAGGTCAATGACATGGAAATGTTCCTGGCTGCAATTAGTTACATGCATAAACATTTGATAAACCATGGATAAATGGAAGTGGGGAAAATGGGTCATATTGATTCATTTACAATTTTAAGAACAAAATATTTGATTGCTATTATATTTGATAGCCTCTGGTGAGAGGTACTACCGAATATTGATCATTCTTTCCATAATGAGGCTTCATCTCAGTGCTGGCAGCTGAAGGGTGAAGGGAAGAACTTGATTAACAGAAGTTTGAGTGACCACTATGTGGGCGAGGGAAAAGAAATGCACACGCAAAAGAAAAGGCTCATTTTTTCAAATAGTCTGGAAATTATTTTTCTGATTCAAAAAACACACCACCTTTGATTTTTAAGTAATTTCTTATTTATCCAGATATATGAAACACATTCTGCATTCTCCTGGATCCACCTTCTCATTTAAATACTAACACTCCTATGGTTCCCGAGTGGTCAAGCCTCAGACTCTTGATTTTAGCTCATGTCCTAGGATTGAGCCCCATGTTGGGCTCCATGCTCAGCAGGGAATCTGCTTGAGGATTCAATTTCTCCTAGCTCTGCCCCTCCCTCCACACACACACTTCTAAAATGAAAAGAAGTAAATCTAATAAAAAAACAATAAAGATACTTCATTCAAATGTCCAGATTGGGATTCAACACAATTTTTCCTTTTCCCTTGCCTTTTTTTTTTCCCCAAAAGATTTTTTTTAATCATTTTTTTTTAATTTATTTTCAGCATAACATACTCATTGTTTTTGTACCACACCCAGTGCTCCATGCAATCCATGCCCTCTCTAATACCCACCACCTGGTTCCCCCAACTTCCCACCCCCCCACCTCTTCAAACCCTTCAGATTGTTTTTCAGAGTCCATAGTCTCTCATTGTTCACCTCCCCTTCCAATTTCCCCCAAGTCCCTTCTCCTAACTCCCCATGTCCTCCATGCTATTTGTTATGCTCCACAAATAAGTGAAGCCATATGATAACTGACTCTCTCTGCTTGACTTATTTCACTCAGCATAATCTCTTCCAGTCCCATCCATGTTGCTACAAAAGTTGGGTATTCATCCTTTCTGATGGAGGCATAATACTCCATAGTGTATATGGACCACATCTTCCTTATCCATTCGTCCGTTGAAGGGCATCTTGGTTCTTTCCACAGTTTGGCGACCGTGGCCATTGCAGCTATAAACATTGGGGTACAGATGGCCCTTCTTTTCACTACATCTGTATCTTTGGGGTAAATACCCAGTAGTGCAATTGCAGGGTCCTAGGGAAGTTCTATTTTTAATTTCTTGAGAAATCTCCACACTGTTCTCCAAAGAGGCTGCACCAACTTGTATTCCCACCAACAGTGTAAGAGGGTTCCCCTTTCTCCACATCCCCTCCAACACATGTTGTTTCCTGTGTTGCTAATTTTAGCCATTCTAACTGGTATAAGGTAATATCTCAATGTGGTTTTAATTTTAATCTCCCTGGTGGCTAGTGATGATGAACATTTTTTCATGTGTCTGACAGCCATTTGTATGTCTTCATTGGAGAAGTGTCTGTTCATGTCTTCTGCCCATTTTTGATATGATTATGTTTTGTGTGTGTTGGGTTTGAGGAGTTCTTTATAGATCCTGGATATCAATCTTTTATCTGTACTGTCATTTGCAAATATCTTCTCCCATTCTGTGTGTTGCCTCTTTGTTTTCTTGACTGTTTCCTTTGCTGTGCAGAAGCTTTTGATTTTGATGAAGTCCCAAAAGTTCATTTTCGCTTTTGTTTCCTTTGCCTTTGGAGACATATCTTGAAAGAAGTTGCTGTGGCTGATATCGAAGAGATTACTGCCTATGTTCTCCTCTAGGATTCTGATGGATTCCTGTCTCATGTTGAGGTCTTTATCCATTTTGAGTTTATCTTTGTGTACAGTGTAAGAGAATGGTCGAGTTTCATTCTTCTGATTATAGCTGTCCAGTTTTCCCAGCACCATTTATTGAAGAGACTGTATTTTTTCCACTGTATATTTTTTCCTGTTTTGTCAAAGATTAACTGACCACAGAGTTGAGGGTCCATATCTAGGCTCTCTACTCTGTTCCACTGGTCTATGTGTCTGTTTTTATGCCAGTACCATGCTGTCTTGGTGATCACAGCTTTGTAGTAAAGCTTGAAATCAGGTAACTTGATGCCCCCAGTTTTGTTTTTCTTTTTCAACATTTCCTTAGCGATTCGGGGTCTCTTCTGGTTCCATACAAATTTTTGGATTATTTGCTCCAGCTCTTTGAAGAATACTGGTGGAATTTTGATTGGAATGGCATTAAAAGTATAGATTACTCTAGGCAGTATAGACATTTTAACAATGTTTATTCTTCCAATCCAAGAGCATGGAATGGTTTTCCATCTTTTTGTGTCTTCTTCAATTTCTTTCATGAGTGTTCTGTAGTTCCTCGAGTACAGATCCTTTACCTCTTTGGTTAGGTTTATTCCCAGGTATCTTATGGTTCTTGGTGCTATAGTAAATGGAATCGATTCTCTAATTTCCTTTCTGTATTTTCATTGTTAGTGTATAAGAAAGCCACTGATTTCTGTACATTGGCTTTGTATCCTGCCACGTTACGGAATTGCTGTATGAGTTCCAGTAGTTTGGGGGTGGAGTCTTTTGGGTTTTCCATATAAAGAATGTCATCTGCGAAGAGAGAGAGTTTGACTTCTTCATTGCCAATTTGGATACCTTTTATTTCTCTTTGTTGTCTGATTGCTGTTGCTAGGACTTCTAATACTATGTTGAACAACAGTGGTGAGAGTGGGCATCCTCGTCGTGTTTCTGATCTCAACGGGAAGGCTGCAAGCTTTTTCCCATTGAGGATGATATTTGCTGTGGGTTTTTCATAGATAGATTTGATGAAGTTCAGGAATGTTCCCTCTATCCCTATACTTTGAAGAGTTTTAATCAGGAACAGATGCTGGATTTTGTCAAATGCTTTTTCTGCATCAATTGAGAGGACCATGTGGTTCTTCTCTCTTCTCTTATTGATTTATTCTATCACATTGATTGATTTGCAAATGTTGAACCATCCTTGTAGCCCAGGAATGAATCCCACCTGGTCATGGTGGATAATCTTTTTAATGTGCTGTTGGATCCTGTTTGCTAGGATCTTGTTGAGAATCTTAGCATCCATATTCATCAGTGATATTGGTCTGAAATTCTCCTTTTTGGTAGGGTCTTTGCCTGGTTTGGGGATCAGGGTAATAATGCTGGCTTCATAGAAAGAGTCTGGAAGTTTTCCTTCTGCTTCAATTTTTTGAAACAGCTTCAGGAGAATAGGTATTATTTCTTCTTTGAATGTTTGGTAGAATTCCCCAGGGAATCCGTCAGGTCCTGGGCTCTTGTTTTTTGGGAGGTTTTTGATCACTGCTTCAATCTCGTTACTAGATATCGGTCTATTCAGGTTGTCAATTTCTTCCTGGTTCAATTTTGGGAGTTTATAGTTTTCCAGGAATGCATCCATTTCATCTAGGTTGCTTAGCTTATTGGCATATAACTGTTGATAATAACTTCTGATGATTGCTTCTACTTCTTTGGTATTAGTTGTGATCTCTCCCTTTTCATTCATAATTTTATTAATTTGGGCTTTCTCTCTTTTCTTTTGGATTAGTGTGCCCAATGGTTTATCGATCTTATTGATTCTTTCAAAAAACCAGCTTCTAGTTTCATTGATACGTTCTACTGTATCTCTGGTTTCTACCTCATTGATCTCAGCTCTAATCTTGATTATTTCCCTTCTTATGTGTGGAGTTGGTTTGATTTGTTGTTGATTCTCCAGTTCTTTAAGGTGTAGAGACAGCTGCTGTGTTCTGGATTTTTCAATTTTTTTGAGGGAGGCTTGGATGGCTATGTATTTCCCCCTTAGGACTGCCTTTGCTGTATCCCATAGGTTTTGGACCAAAGTGTCTTCATTCTCATTGGTTTCCATGAATTGTTTCAGTTCTTCTTTGATCTCCTGGTTGATCCAAGCATTCTTAAGCAAGGTGGTCTTTAGCTTCCAGGTGTTTGAGTTCCTTCTGAACTTTTCCTTGTGATTGAGCTCCAGTTTCAAAGCACTGTGATTGGAGAATATGCAGGGAATAATCTCAGTCTTTTGGCATCGGTTGAGTCCTGATTTGTGACCCAGTATGTGGTCTATTCTTGAGAAGGTTCCATGTGCACTTGAGAAGAAGGAGTATTCTGTTGTTTTAGGGTGGAATGTTCTGTATATATCTATGAGGTCCATCTGGTCCAATGTGTCATTCAATGCTCTTGTTTCTTTATTGATTTTCTGCTTCGATGATCTATTTCTGAGAGAGGTGTGTTAAGATCTCCTACTATTAATGTATTCATATCAATATGACTCTTTATCTTAACAGTTTTCTTATGTAATTGGCTGCTCCCATTTTGGGGGCATAGATATTTACAACTGTTAGATCATCTTGGTGGATAGTCCCTTTAAGAATGATGTAGTGTTGGGGTGCCTGGGTGGCTCAGTGGTTAAAGCTCTGCCTTCGGCTCAGGTCATGATCTCAGGGTCCTGGGCTGGAGTCCCGAATCAGGCTCTCTGCTCAGCAGGGAGCCTGCCTCCTCCTCCTGTCTTTCTCTGCCTGCCTCTCCGCCTGCTTGTGATCTGTCAAATAAAAAAAAAAAAAAAGAATGATGTAGTGTCCTTCTGTATCTCTGACTACAGTCTTTAGTTTAAAATCTAATTTATCTGATATGAGAATCACTACCCCAGACTTCTTTTGAGGCCCATTGGCATGAAAGATGCTTCTCCATCCCTTCACTTTCAGTCTGGGTGTATCTTTAGGTTCAAAATGGGTCTCTTGTAGACAACATATGGATGGGTCTTGTCGTTTTATCCAATCTGCAACCCTATGCTGTTTTATGGGCACATTTAGGCCATTCACATTGAGAGTGATTATTGATAGATATGTTTTTATTGACATCGTGTTACCTTTGAAGTCCATCTTTCTGTAGATTGTCTCTGTATTTCTGTTCAATGCTATTCTTAGGATTCTTCCTCTTTTATAGACTCCCCCTTAATATTTCCTGCAGTGTTGGCTTGGTGGTTGCATAGTCTTTTAAGCCTTGCCGGTCTTGGAAACTCTTTATCTCTCCATCCATTTTGAATGTCAGTCTTGCTGGATAAAGTATTCTTGGCTGCGTGTTCTTCTTATTTAGTGCCCTGAATATATCTTGCCAGGCCTTTCTGTCTTGCTAGGTCTCTGTGGACATGTCTGACGTTATTCTGATGGGCTTTCCTCTGTAAGTAAGGAGCCTCTTTGTCCTAGCAGCTTTCAAGAGATTATACCTACAATTATGATTCCTCAATTTGACTATCAGGTGCCTTGATGTTTTTCTGGAATCTATAATCTTGGGTGGAAACCGTTCGGCCTCTAGTACATGAATGCTGGTTCCATTCGCAGATTGGGAAAATTTTCATGAAGAACTTGTTCCACTATATCTTCTAGACTTCTTTCTCCTCCCCTTCAGGGATTCCAATAATTCTGACGTTGGAATGTTTCATGGCATCATTTATTTTCCTGATTCTGTTTTCATGGTTTCTAAGCTGTTTGTTCTAGGATTCCTCTTGATCCTTTCTATCTGTTTGTCCTCCAGATCACTAATTCTATCTTCTGACTCAGTTACCCTAGCTTTGAGAGAATTTAGATTAGATTGGAACTCATTGAGAGCATTGTGAACCTCAGCCCTGGTAGCTTTTAGCTCTGCCCTAACATTGTGAACATCCTGTCTGGTCGCTTTCAGCTCGGCCCTAATAAATTCCATTTGGTCATCCATGGCTTTCTCCAACCTAGCTATTGCCTGGATAATTGTTAGCCTGAATTCTCTTTCCGACATATTGTCTATGTTGATAGCCGTTAGCTCTGTTGCAGAAGGTCCATCCTCTGTATTTTTCTTCTGTTAGGCATTCCTTCTCCTAGTCATTTTGGTGAGAGATGACTGAACAGATGTAGCTGGTTTTATCGACCGTGGTGCAGTCTGGGTGCACCCTGGAACACTTCTGAGCAATCAGGATTCCCCACCCAAATGAGAGAAAAAAGAAAAGAAAAAGAAAAAAAAAAAGAGACAGGAAAGAAAGGGAAGATGAAAGAGAAGATTCAGCCCAAATGGGCCCCAAGGTAAGATTTATGAGGTATACAAACAAAAACAGACAAAAAGACTGATAAAAGTATATAACAAGAGAAAAAAATATATATGCAAATAAAGGAAGAACCTTGTCGAAAAGAACACCAAGTGTAAGATTTATATACTATCAGGACAAACACAAAAACACAGAAACACTGGTGGAAGAAAAAGATAGGAGAGTGGTTATAAATTCTCAGTGTGGGGGAGGAAGGTTGTTTTGATTCTTCCTGGATGTATTTTGATATCTTTGTTAAAGGACTCAACTTTCCTAGGCTAAAGGGGGATTAAAAGTTGGTTTACCTATAGGGGTAGTATTGATTGGGGAAAGGGGATTACTTTGAAGTTTAACTCTATATGAATATTAGAAAATAAAAATAAAAAAGGAATAAACTAGACTAAACTAAAATTTAAAAAAATTCAAAAAATAGAAATGCAAAAGAAAAACACAGGTGTATCTATCTAAAAGTTCAGATTAGAAGGTTATTATGGAATTTGATGTACTGGATGGTAAATAGGTTAAAAAATTATCTATATAAAAAAATGAGCCAGAATAGTGGGAACAAATTAAAAATAAAAGTTGTCCTATGAAGTAGTGGTGGTGGTTCTCTTGTAGTTTTTTTGGTTTTTTTTTTTTTCTTTCCTGGTTGGTTTTCTGGGGGAGGGGCCTGGCACGTGGGTTTTCAGTCAATGATGTTCCCTAAGTCCTTCAGTCCCCCTCAAGGGGGTGGGCTCTGGGGAAATCGGTTTTTTCAGGCTTTTGTTCTCTGGACATTTTATGTTTGTTCACCTTTTTTTTTCCTCTCGCCTTGACCGCTTTTGATGGTTTTTGTAAGGTTTAGAGGAAAGCAAACTGCACCCTGACCTCCCTCTCAGAGAGAAGCCTCAGTCTGTTCTTCTGTGGGTGTTGCAGAGCCTGTATAAACCCCCCCTGGCCTCTGGCAGAGCAGATTCCAAGTTGCGGTCCCTGGGGACGCAGGATCTTCTGCTTGTACCCCAAACCACGGCAGTGGCGGCTGTCTGGGCAACTCCAGACCGCCAGAGAGGTTCCAAGCAGCGATCACACACTGAGATTTTCCTGCTGGCCCGGGCTGGGAGTGCCTGGTCTTTCTGGGTCTAAGAGCACCCGGCTTGCGCGCCCCTCTTTCAGGAGAGACTGTGGGTCGCGTGCGTGTCTCAGGCTCTGAGAACGGGGCACAGGACCAAAAGCACCAGGCTGGGCCTTCATGCACCTCTCTCAGGGGAGAGTCTGGGGCATGCTTCTCAGGCTCTGAAACAATGGCGCATGTCAAAGAGTGCCGGCTGCGCCTTTGTACCTCTCTCAGGGGAGGATGAGGGGTGCACACATCTCAGGCTCTGTAGCAGGGCTTGCGCATTCTGCTGTCCGGGGTGGCTCCCATCCCATCACAGGGGCCAGAACCCACGCAATCTTGGGCACGCTGGTGGCTCAGGGACCAAGACCTGGTTTCTCCGCCACACTCTCTCTGGCTCCACGCCAAGGGAGGCTGTCCTGGGACCGGGGACTTATGCCCCTGTCCCTAGCTGCCCCAATTCCCACAATTCCCCCCCCCCCGGTGATCTTTTGCTCTTTTGGAGTGTTTTCAACCAGTCTCCAAGTTAATGCTGGTCCCCAGACGCAGGACACTCTCGCTCATATTAGGGGTATTACTTTCCAACCGGTCACCTCTGGTGGCTCCCTCCCCCTTTTGTTTATCTTCCAATATCAATCCACCTTTCCCACTCCGCTTTACCTGCCCACTGGCGTCTTCTGCCCCTGTAGAGATCCAGATGTGTATAATTCTGATCTCAGGCTGATTTCATGGGTGATAGGAGTTCTTTGGTTGGTAATCAGCTCACTTTAGGGTACAGGTTGAAAAGGCGCCTCCTCCTACTTCCCCGCCATCTTGTTCCCCCCTCTTTCCAAACGATTTTATTTGAGAGAGAGAAAGAGTGAGATAGAGAGAACAAGATTAGGGGGAGGGGCAGAGGGTCAAGCAGACTCCCCATTGAGCAGGGAACCTGACCTGGGGCTCAATCCCAGGACTCCAGAATCATGACATGACCTGAAGGGATATGCTTAACCAACTGAGCCACCAAGGTGCCCCGTTTCTTTCAATTATATCACACACTCTAGTTGATTACACCTCCAAATTATGTTTTGAATCTAGAAGCTCCTTTTGTCTACAATTCCATAGGTGAGGTCTTCGTTATGTACAATCTCCTCCAGGCTGTTCCCCTTTTTATTCATCTTTCATGTAGGTTTTTTTTTTTTTCTTCCTCCAATGAGTTATCAAACTATTTTCAAATACATACTTTTTATCAGATTAATCCCCTGCTTGTAAATATCTCCTTACCAACTGAAGGATAAAATAAAAATAATGCTTCCTATAGAGAGGAAGCATCATCTTCTGTAGTTTTCTGCTGCCTTTCTAAGTGTCTTCCCCCTGCCTTGTTTGTAAGAACTAAAGGGATGTCTGTATTAATAGGCCAGGATTTAATAGGTGCTCCCCAACTATATTTCTTTCTAAATTTAAACTGAAATTCTACAAGTTAGATAGATGTCCAATATAAAATTATGTAATCTGGATTTTTTTTAATTTTTAAGATTTTGACAGGTGTGGAATTTAACACCTTATTTATAATATATATAACATCCAATGAGATAGATATTTATGTATATGGTGGATTTAAAAAAAAAAAAATCCTTATATGTGTGCATCCTAATGCCTTTTCTTACTATGCTTTTGGACATTGTCACTGCTTTTGTCCTGATCTGATATAATGGGGTTAATAATGTTCATAAACAATTTATGTCTTTTTTTGAAAAAAGCTTGATGTCTCCTACTTAAAATTCAGAAAGCTGAAATAAGACTTCAACAAAGGCCAAATAAACTACAAAAATCCCCACTTCTAGACTGAATCAGAAAGCTGCATCATGGGGCAACCAATAGCCCAAGTTCTACGAATAACAAAATGCCTACTGCAAAACATGTGGGCTTTCAGTGGCTGCTTGCTGGTAAAATCCTTTAAAAAGGGGGGGTGGTGCCCACTTCGCCAGTGAAGGTTCCACTTGACCTGTTTGCTAGTTCACAGATAGCACTCCCACTCTTTGGTTAAGTAACATGTCCTTGCATTAAAAGGACTGAACACTCAGTGCATTCAAGGACAAGCAAGTGAACCAGAAGGAAGAAGGGAATGGTGAGGACTATGGTGCACTAGCAAATTCCAATCCATTCGTACACTGTGTGTTGCTCTCTGCCATAGGAGGATGTGAGCCAAGTTTTGTCCATTTCTACAATTTCTCAAGAGGAACTAGAAATTCCAGATTTTCGTCAAATCTTACAGTTTGAAGATAGGATAACTATTTACCTTTTTCTTTAACTCCTACAGGAAACAAAGCCCTGCTCTCTGGTCCAAAGTTTATTGTTCTTAATTAAAATAAATCATCCCTGTTTTAGTCTTAAGTATAGTTAGTAGCACACTGGGGCACATGGGTAGCTCATGATCTCATGGTTGTGAGATGGAGCCCCACGTAGGGCTCTGTGCCCTATAGGAAGTCTACTTCTGATTCATTCTCCCTCTACCCCTCCTGCTAGTGTGCTCTAAATAAAAAAAATAAAAAAATAAAATAAAAAATAAAAAACTGAGAAAAAAAATAGTGTAGTTACACATTACACAATGTAGGTTTATTTATTTATTTATTTATTTATTTATTTTTATTTGACAGAGAAATCACAAGTAGACAGAAGTAGGCAGAGAGGCAGGCAGAGAGAGAGAGGAAGGGAAGCAGCCTCCCCACTGAGCAGAAAGCCCGACATGGGGCTTGATCCCAGGACCCTGGGATCATGACCTGAGCCAAAGGCAGAGGCTTTAACCCACTGAGCCACCCACGTGCCCCAACACAATGTAGGTTTCTTCGCAAAAGAGTATGTAGATCAAACAGATCATCAAATCAAGTTCTAAGTTCATCAGGGATGCCTGTGATTTAAAGGAAGCCCATACTTGGTTTATTATTCCCACATTTGGTTTGATAACTTACTGCAGAAGGAATAGAAAGGGATTACAGAGTAAATAGCAAAGGCGATGGAATCAAACAAATATGGATCCACCCACTAGTTCTGCCACACACAAGGTGTGGGGACAGGACCAACTAAAGCTCTGCTTCCATTTTATAGAATTTGTGAAAATTATCCGATTTTGTACACTAACATATATAAAATCAGATACACATCTAATTTCACATGCCTATGGTTTTCATATATATTTATGAAACCATTTCATTTATATATTTTCACATATATGGGGTTAGTGAAAATTAAGTGAGATAATGTATTTAAACACTAGCAAAATGATTAATAGACAGTACTCCTAAGAGGGGCAAATGTGCAGTTTGTACAAGGAATATTTCAGATAAACATCAATTCTATTTTTTTTAATATTTTATTTATTTGACAGACAGAGATCATAAGTAGGCAGAGAAGCTGGTAGAGAGGAGAAAGCAGGCTCCCCGCTGAGCAGAGAGCCTTATGTGGGGCTCCATCCCAGGACACTGGGATCATAACTTGGGCCGAAGGCAGAGGCTTTAACCCACTGAGCCACCCAGGAGCCCCAACATCAATTCTAAATTTAGGGAAATTTGAGCATGAGAGAAAGGATTGCTTAGGTACATCATTACTGTCTCTAGGTATGAAAGTATCTATGAAACTGACAGTGTACTTCAGGTTTTAGTTTTGTTTGTTTGTTTGTTTGTTTGTTTTAAGAGATTTCATTTATTGATTTGACAGAAAGAACAAGCAGAGAGAGCAGCAGAGAAGCAGGCTCCCCACTGGGCAGGAAGCCCAACATGGGTCTTGATCCCAGAACCCCAGGATCCTGACCTGAGCCAAAGGCAGACACTTAACCGACTGGGTCACCCAGGTGCCCCAACAATGTACCTCAGTTTGTCTGTTCCCTATGCTTGGTATTGAGGCCATAAAAAGACTGTCAGCATTTAGTGAAACATAACTGAGGTCTTTGATCTAAAGGTTATTAAATACCATAGCAGGTCATCACTGCCTCAAGAGACCTTTCAGAAACTGGATAGACAATTTTGTCTTGTAGGAATTAGGTGCTGACCGACTGGGACAGGACAAGGACAAGCTAGTTGCCCTCTGGTGATTTCTTCATTCCGCTGGTTTTGATTGACTACTATCCCATCTTGGGCAAAAACACCTGCCATTGCTATGACTTCATTCTACCTCCCAGCAGCAAAGAATGATCATGTCCTCCTACTTCTAACCTCATAGGAATTAGGAGGTAGAAGGGACTTGAAAGGACTTCATAAGAAGCCCCAGAGCAGTGTGGAGATGGACAACCTGACAACACGGGGTCAATGCCTTCCAAGTGTAAGTTTGGCACTGAATTATAGAATACTGGCTGGTATTCAAAATTTAGTGTGTGATACAAACAGACACATAGTCCACAGACATGCAAAACCTCTCAATTTTTAAAGATATTCACAAAGATTTTTCATTTACAATGTTTATATCTAGCCTTGACTGTTTATTATGCAGTATATGTAGAATTGGGGTCATAAAGTACATTCCCAGTTTCGTAAAATATCCTTAGGAGATAGATAGGCATATCCATCCAAGTAAATACAACCAAAGTCAATTGATAAATGAGAAACAACTGGCTTAGTAGGTCATAAACAAGAACCACACATCAGACTTCTGTTTACCTATAGGATGAAACAAAAATCAGAAAAGATACTACAAGCTAGATAAGCACAAACCCCACAGATTTGTGAGTCCATTAGAAAGACGAGGCTATAGGGACTTAAATGAAGTAAATTCCAGAAAGTGCCAGGTCTTTATTAGGAAAAGGGACCACCCATGGATTTTATAACTGGAGGAGTAAGAAGAAGAAGATGAAAAAATCCTAAGGGAAGTAATGTAAAAGCAGCTGTGATTGGCTGGTGTGACCAGTTAGACTCTTGAGGGATGCCAGTCACAGAGTAAGTCCTATCCATCCAACAATTTGATTGGGGTTTTCAGTGAGTACACAGGAGTAAAATGATGGGGTACAGGAGGGCTGAAAGAAATCTGTGGTACTCTAGGTCCTCATGCAAAACACTGCAGCCGTCGGGCAAAGAATGGGGGGAAAACAACAAGGGGGAATATCTGCGGGGGGCAAAAGTCAAGGACAGGACTTGGGAGCAATCAGATTTCCCCAGAAACTGAAAACCTCTCAACAATGTTCTAAAACGAGGCGGGATTTCCCTTCTTCCCACTCATATCCATAGCCTTGCTCAATGGAAAGTTCTAGTCCCACCCTTAATATATTTGAAGGATTGACACAATCTAAAGCTACCACAAGCTCTGTCACTAGTTTTATTAAATAACACTAGTGGTCTGACAGAAGAGACCTGAACTTTTCTGGATATATTGTTTACTTCAGTCCCAGCTCTATTTTTACAGAAAATAAATAGTTAAAACAAGTATTAAAAAAAAAAAAAAATTGACTCAGCTACTGAAATTATCAGGTGAGACTTTTGTAAGGACAATTAGTTTTTAAAAGAGTTTTGGGAAAGGTGGACAATGTGTGAATAAGTGGGAAAGGTCACAAAAGAAATGGAAACTATTAAAAAAAAATGCTACACATATTTGCAAACCGCATATCAGAGAGGGGATTAATATCCAAAATACAAAAGGAACACCTACATCTCAACAACAAATCTGACTTAAAAGTAGTCAGAAGACCTGAGCAGACATTTTTTTCCATAGATGGAATATAAATGGCCAACAGGTACATGAAAAGATGCTCAGCATCACTGGTCAGGGAAATGTAAGTCAAAAATTACAATGAGATATCAAGCAACAGGTTAGAATGGCTATTATCAAAAAGACAAAAGATAGCCAGTGTTGACAAGGATATGGATAAAAGGGAATCCTTGTGCATAGTTAATGAGAATATAAACTAGTACAGCCACTATACTATAGAAGTTCCTCAAAAAATTAAACCTAGGGGAGCCTGGGTGCCTCAGTTTCGGCTCAGGTCATGATCCCAGGGTTCTGGAATGAAGCCCCACATTAGGCTCCCTGCTCAGCAGGAAGCCTGCTTCTCCTTCTCCTACTCCCTCTGCTTGTATTCCCTCTCTTCCTGTCAAATAAACAAAATCTTAAAAAAAAAAATTAAACCTAGATCTACCATATACTCTACTTCTGGATAGATATATACAAAGGAAATGAAATCGAAGATCTTGAAGAATTAGCTCTACCTCCATGTACACTGGAACATTGTTCGAAATAGCCAAAACATGAAAACAACCTAAGCATCCATCAATGGACGAATAAAGAAAATATGGTAGATAGGCATGCAATGGAATATTAAACAGCTATGCAAAAAAAGAAAATCCTGACATTTATCACAATGCAGAGAGACCCTGAAGGCATTATGTTCAGTGAAATAAGCCCAAGAAAAACAAATATTCTATCTTTTATGTGGAATCAGAAAAATCCAAACCTACAGAAATGGAGGTAGAGTGGCAGTTGTCAAGGGCTGGGTGGTTGGAGAAGTGGGAAAAGGTTGATCAAAGAGAATAAATCCCCAGTTTTATGATGATTAAGTTCTAGAGCTCTGATATAAAGCATGGTGACTTCAGTTAACAATATTGTATTATATTTTTAAAAGCTGTTAAAAGAGTAGATATAAATGTTTTCAACATACACACAACTATAATTATGGGAAATGATGAATGCATTAACTAACCTTATTGTAGCAATCAGTTCACATTATCTAGGTATATCAAAGCATCATTTTTTACACCTTAAACTTACATAGTATTATGTCAATTATATCTCAGTAAAGCTCAGGGTGGGGGGATTAAAGTGCTATAGAGAACACATCTGAAATTTAAACTATAAAATACTCATGAAAGAAATTGAGGAAGACACAAAGAAATGGAAAAATTCCATGCTCCTGGATTGGAAGAATAAATATTGTGAAAATGTCTATGCTACCTAAAGCAATCTACACATTTAATGCAATTCCTATTAAAGTACCATCCATTTTTTTCAAAGAAATGGAACAAATAATCCTAAAATTTATATGGAACCAGAAAAGACCGCGAATAGCCAAAGGAATATTGAAAAAGAAAGCCAGAGTTGGTGGCATCACAATTCCGGACTTCAAGCTCTATTACAAAGCTGTCATCATCAAGACAGCATGGTACTGGCACAAAAACAGACACATAGATCAATGGAACAGAATAGAGAGCCCAGAAATAGACCCTCAACTCTATGGTCAACTAATCTTCGACAAAGCAGGAAAGAATGTCCAATGGAAAAAAGACAGCCTCTTCAATAAATGGTGTTGGGAAAATTGGACAGCCGCATGCAGAAAAATGAAATTGGATCATTTCCTTACACCACACACGAAAATAGACTCAAAATGGATGAAGGACCTCAATGTGAGAAAGGAATCCATCAAGATCCTTGAGGAGAACACAGGCAGCAACCTCTTCGACCTCAGCCGCAGCAACATCTTCCTAGGAACATCACCAAAGGCAAGGGAAACAAGGGCAAAAATGAACTTTTGGGATTTCATCAAGATCAAAAGCTTTTGCACAGCAAAGGAAACAGTTCACAAAACCAAAAGACAACTGACAGAATGGGAGAAGATATTTGCAAACGGCATATCAGATAAAGGGCTAGTGTCCAGAATCTATAAAGAACTTAGCAAACTCAACACCCAAAGAACAAATAATCCAATCAAGAAATGGGCAGAAGACATGAACAGACATTTCTGCAAAGAAGACATCCAGATGGCCAACAGACACATGGAAAAGTGCTCTATATCACTCGGCATCAGGGAAATACAAATCAAAACCACAATGAGATACCACCTCACACCAGTCAGAATGGCTAAAATTAACAAGTCCGGAAATGACAGATGCTGGCGAGGATGTGGAGAAAGGGGAACCCTCCTACACTGTTGGTGGGAATGCAAGCTGGTGCAACCACTCTGGAAAACAGCATGGAGGTTCCTCAAAATGTTGAAAATAGAACTACCCTATGACCCAGCAATTGCACTGCTGGGTATTTACCTTAAAGATACAAACGTAGTGATCCGAAGGGGCACATGCACCCGAATGTTTATAGCAGCAATGTCTACAATAGCCAAACTATGGAAAGAACCTAGATGTCCATCAACAGACGAATGGATAAAGAAGATGTGGTATATATACACAATGGAATACTATGCAGCCATCAAAAGAAATGAAATCTTGCCATTTGCGACGATGTGGATGGAACTAGAGGGTATCATGCTTAGCGAAATAAGTCAATCAGAGAAAGACAACTATCATATGATCTCCCTGATATGAGGTAGAGGAGATGCCACATGGGGGGTTAGGCGGGTAGGAGAAGAGTAAATGAAGCAAGATGGGATTGGGAGGGAGATAAACCATAAGTGACTCTTAATCTCACAAAGCAATCTGAGGGTTGCTGGGGGGATGGGGTTATGGACATTGGGGAGGGTATGTGCTATGGTGAGTGCTGTGAAGTGTGTAAACCTGGCGATTCACAGACCTGTACCCCTGGGGAAAAAAATATATGTTTATAAAAAATAAAATTAAAAAAAAAAAAGTTAAAAAAAAAAAAGGTTCATTAAAACAAGGTGAAAGGAAATGGGTCACAGGGAAACAACAGATGAGACAAATACAAAACACATATCAAGATAGTAGATTAAAATGTAACCGTGTCAAAAGCTATTAACTATTTAGGTACTAATCACTATTAAAAGTCAAATGACTGGGGGCACCTGAGTAGCTCTTGGGTAGCCTTAGGCTCAGGTAATGATCCCAGGGTCCTGGGATAGAGCCCCACATCGGACTCTCTGCTCTGCGGGAAGCCTGCTTTCTCTGCTCTCTCTGCCTGCCTTTCTGCCTACTTGTGATCTCTGTCTGTGAAAAAAATAAATAAAATCTTAAAAAAAAAAAAGTCAAATGACTGAATAAAAAGAAACAATTTTATGAGGTTTGTAATAAGCACACTCAAAATACGAAAACATATGAAAATAGGATAAAAAAATATTAACAATGCTGCTACTAAGCCTAATAAGTCAAGATAAAAAATACTACCAGACATAATAAAGAAGATTGCTGTAATGGTAAAGGAGAATATTCATCAAGAAGACATAAAAATCATAACTGTTGATGGATCAAGTAGAGCTTTAGAGTCAATGAATCAAAATTAATAAAGCTAAAGAGATAAGTGAATATACAATTTTACTTGGAAATTTTAACATTACTTTGAGTACTTGATCAAACAAGTAGACACACAAAAAAGTAAAGACAGAATTTAAACAGTGCTGTCAACAATAAGATCTAGCTGATATTCATAGAAGACCACATCCAGTAACTTCAGAGTAGACCTTCAGTGCATGTGGAACCTTAACTATGATATCCTATACCATTAAGAAGTCTTAATATTTTTCAAAGAATCATGTTCTTACAGAGGTAATTCTCCAGTGACTAGAAAATAAAATTTGAAGTCAATAATAAAGTTACCAAGAAAATTCCCAAATAATTGGATATTGGCCGAAAACACTTCAAAATAACCCATAAATCACAAAAAATCCCCACAAAAATTAAGATATATTTTGGAAAGAATGAAAATATCAAAGTTTGTATATGGTAGCTAATACCCTTCCCGAAATGACATTTTTACCTTTAAGAGCATATACTAGAAAAAAGGTAGAAAAAAAATGGAACTAAATGGAATTAAAAATCACAGTAGATAATGGAGTAGAAATAATTGAAATAGAAAATACATAAGCAATAGAGGATAAACAAAGTAAATATTGGCTTTTTGTACCAATTAACATTGAAAACCCCCCTAAAGGAACTATTAGTAAAAAAGTATATCAAGAATGACAGAGTATCACACAAATCACTACAGATATTAAGTATATGTTTATCTACATACTCTTTTCTTGCCAATAAATTTGACAATTTAAATAAAATGAATACCTTAAAAAAAAGCTTATCACTGTATCTATCAAAAAAATTAAATTTGTAGTAAAGAAAGCCTCAGAGGTCTTCACTGGTTAAATTTTAGAAAATAAAAGTGAGAAAGAATATTAATATTACACAAATTCAGAAACAAGAGATTGAGGATATAGCTCCTGACTTGTTAATAAGATAAGCATACTTCTAATACCATTAGAAAAAAAATTGTAGGTAAATATCCCTCACTAAGTAGAAAATACAATCCAGCAATTATTAAAAAGTTAATACGTCATGATCAGTAAGAGCACAAGAATGCTTATTTGGATTAATATTTGAAAATTAATCAATGTAGGGGCATCTGGCTGGTTTAGTCAGTAGAACATCAACTCTTGATCTTCGGGTACCAGGTTTCTGCCCCATGTTAGGTGTGGAGAATACTTGAAAATAAAATCTTGGGTGCCTAGATGGCTGAGTTAAGCATCTGACTTGATTTCTGCTCAGGTCATGATCAAGATCATGGGATCGAGCGGCAGGTCCCATGCTCAGTGGGGAGTCTACTTGAGATTCCTTCTCTCCCTCTCCCCCCAACTCTCAAACAAATCTTAAAAAAAAAAAAAAATCTTTTAAAAAAATTAATCACTGTAAAAACACCACACTAAAAGGATAGAAGAATATGCTTTTCAGAAGTGATGGAGAAAAGAGACATTTGGCCAAATTCAACTGCTATCCATGATAAATACTTTCAGCCATCTAAAGAATTTCTTTAACCTCATAAGGTATACTTAAAAAGAGACAAGTAATGCCATAGTTAACGGTGAAACAACCAACAGCTTTTCTTTTACAACTGAGAACAAGACAAGGAGACTGTACTTCTATTTAACTTTGCACTGCAGGTCTTAGTCGGTGCAATAAGAAATACATTTCATAAAGATCTCGAAGAAATTAAATTGTCTTTATGGTTCAATTAAATTGTTGCATACATGCTAAACATTAGGACAATTAATTACAAAAACATCTCCTGACATTAATACAGAAATTTAGCCAATAAACTGGACGTAAAGGTAATATTTAATAAAATTATATTTCTATATATTGGCTATATACAACTGGAAGTAAGAGTTTGTAATATAATCAAACATGAAACATCCTGGAATAAATACAATAAAAATGTTTATGACCTCCACACTGAAAACTGTAAAATGTTGCTCCCAGAAAATAAAGTCTTACATAGATCTATCACTTCATATCTTTAGAACACTCAGTATCATCAGAATGTTCATTCTCCTCAAAATCATCTTTAGACTCAATGCAATTCTAAATAAAATTCTTCATCAGCCAACACAATATTGTAAAAGAACAGATTTGGAGGATATTCAATACCCAATTTCATGACTTACAATAGAGCTACAGTAATCAAATCAGTGCTATAGGAGCATAAATTAGGCTAACCAAGAGACAACAGAAAGAGGATAGAATTGAAGACAATAGAAAGTTCAGATAGATCAGGTCCAACAATATTAATTAATAATTCCAACCAAAGTACCAAAGCAGTTCAGTGGAGATAGAATAGTCTTTTCAACAAATAGTTCTACAATAATGAGATATTCATATGGATAAATGGACCTGAAATGTTACTTCAACTCAAAGCATATGCAATTTTTGATAGATCATGCACCAAAACATAAATACTAGAACCACAAACTTTCCACATGACAAAGGACCTTTGTGACCTTAGGCTGGGAAAATCGCCTGTAGGTAAGCACAAAATAGTAACCACAGGAAAGATGGGGCACCTGGGTGGCTCAGGTAAGGGTCTACCTTTGGCACAGGTGATGATCCCAGGGTCCTGGGACCGAGTCTGTGTCAGGCTCTCTGTTCAGTAGGGAGTCCTCTTCTCCCTAACCCTCTGCCCCTCCTCTCTGCTCGTGTTCTCACGCTTTCTCTCAAATAAATAAGATCTTTTAAAAAAAACTTCACGAATCAGCAATAACAGAAAAAATACAACTCAATTAAAAATCGGTAACCATTTAAAGATAGAGGAATGACCAAGAAACACATGGAAACATGAAAATTTACCCAACATCATTAGTCATCCAGGAAATAGAAACTAAAACCACAATAAAACACAACTTCAGGCAGTTAGAATGGCTATAATTGAAAACAAATGACCGTACCAAACTTCTGCTAAAATGTGAATGTTGGGCCAAAGAGAGACAACACAAGGAAGGAGGGAGGAAAAGCCGTGGGAGGGAGGAGGGGACACACCGCACAAGACCCAGGAAAGAGGCAGGCCACTCCAGATCAGTAGGTAGCAGGTGTAAAAAGCAGGGAACTTACCTGGATTTGCTCTACGAGGTCACGAACAGAGTAGATCCGCATGCCAACCAACCAGCCAGCCAGAGCCTCTGGGGTTTATATAGGGGCCTTAACTGGATGGAGTCAAGTAGAGCTCCCAGACGATCTCAGTGACTCATGACTCAGGGCTATCCTTGAAAATGGATTCAGCTGTGGTCTTGGTGGATGAAAGGTATATTGAAAGGGCAGGGGAGAGGTGAGGAGTCTCTGAGTGCCTGGCTCCTGATTGCAGGTCAACCAGAGGTCATGTCCTCTGAATGACCTCTTCCAATGATTACAAAACAAAACAGAAAAGCAGAAAATCTCAACTCTCATTGCTAATGGCATGCAGAATTATTCTATCACTTGAAGTGCTCAGCAGCTTCTTATAAGCATCTACTATACGAGCCAGCAATTCACCTTTGAGGAAAACAGAAATGAAACCGTGTGTTTTGTATACAAACACCTTGTATTAAGAACTATTCATAATAGTCCCAGGGTGTAATTAACCCAAATGCCCACTGACAAAGGCATGAACTGACAAGCAGCTGTATAATCACAGAATGAGATATTACAAAGCAAAAATATGGAACACAACTAGTTCTATGCACCATAACAGGGACAGGGACGAATCTGAAAATGTTATGTTGAGTAACAAACCCCAACTCAAACAAAGTAGCTGTTTATATAAGTGCCAAGAACAGGCAAAACTAATCTGTGGTGAGATCAGAAAGTCCATTGCCTCTGGGTTGGGAGTTGGAGGGGGGTGGGGTGGGGTGGGGACAAATATTAGGCAAATTAACCAAGAAAGAGTACAAAGGGCTTTTCCTTTTTCCATCAGAATACTGATAGAAGTATTCTATTTTGTTCGGTATAGTCATTTTATGGGTGTGTGCTTTACGGTACACACAACTGTCAAAATCATCAAATTGAATATTTACTATCTCTGTATTTTATTGTATGAAACTTATACTTCAGTACATAAGAATAAAGAAACAGGAAGAAAAAAAAAAAGAATTAGTGATCGAATTGAAGAGATCCAAGAGTAGTGATAATGTTATTCATACCACCCAGGGGAAAAGTGAACTCTCACATATAAACACTCATCTGCTCTGTGGGAGGCTTGCAGGGAGAGACCATATTGTATAGACAGCCTCCAAAGCGGCTGTGTTTATTTTCGGTTTAAGACAATGAGACAATAACAGGCTGTGAATTTGAGAGGAGAAAAATTACTGTGGGATCTGTTAAGTATATGAGAAATGGTGAGTAGAATGCTCTCAGAGAAGAGCCCTCCGAATGTTTCCTCAGGTAGCTAAGCTACCTAAGTCAGATGGTCTTTGATGAACGTCCTGATTTGCTTTGCACAATCCTCAGATTCAAGCAGGAACCCCTCAAGAAGCGTGAACACCAGTTGGGCCAACTCAGTCAGCAAGGTAAAGAAAACGCTCCCTGGAACAAACACCCAGCTCTTTTGATGAAGTTCCAGACCCCTGATAGCCATTTGTCACCTGAGGAAAAATGGCTTTTACAGTCATCACTGTTCCCATCCATATTGGTAAAAGCGGGATATTCCTGCAGTTACTAGCTGGACCAAAGTAATCTGGGGAACAGCTGATGTTCAAGCATTTTTAAAAATCTACACAGATGAAGCGACTCGTGAACTCTGGCCAACTTGCTGTGATTATATCCTGTGCCAAATAAAAGAACGGATCAATGATTTAGAAAACAATGCTGAATCCTTTCTCCACCTTTGATCGAGAAAGAGGAAATCATATACCTGAGTCAGTGATCAATCACACACACCGCTTGAACATCTTAAAGTGCTTGTTTTATTATCTCAGTTTTTCTTATTCTAAATCTATAAGGAATACAGAGAGTGTTTTAACTGGCCTGACATTAGGTTTTCTTACTTAAGGATGGAGGTAAATGGCTCACCCAGCTCACGTGGTGACCTATCCAGCCTGGACGGGAAGGAAGCCTGCAGAAAGGGGTGAGCTACGTAGCCTAGGAAAATCATTTCAGCTAAATAACCAATGTTTAGTATGTAATTTCTAGATATTTATTGGGAATATACCATTTGCCAAAGTGCTCAGTGTTAGGGAAGCAGTTGTAATCACCTGTGCATAATCTGAGAGATGGAAGGACATGTCAAGAGTCCAGAGAAAATGTAGAAACATGGAGACAGGAGTTAATATATTTCTTTCCTTTTTTTCTTTTCTCTAAGTTTTTTGGCATTGTTGTGTTTTATTTTACTTTAGTTTCAGGCACTCTGACTCTACTGAAGTTCTATTTTGAAAATTCCTATCACCTGTCCTTAATTTCAGAGCGCAATCAATCAGTTTAAGAATCACACTCACACAAAAATTAGTTTAATTATATGGTGTTTTCTTCAGCAATTTCCTTTCTCAGTACATGGGATTAGAACTATTTTTTCCTGCTGCTCTGTTGCATTCTTCATACTACTGTATCCGCCTCCCGTCCAGAGGTCCCATCTCATTAGATGCTACAGCTCTGTGTGCAGAGAGTTGGCATTATTATGATTGGAACATTATTTATTCCTATTAAACAAAAGGTAGTTTTATGTAAGTGTTAAAACATTATTGCTTTCTGACTCCCTCGATCCATCAAATACCAGCTTGAGCTGTATGGCCTGACAGGGAATAATCATATGTTAACATTCAGTCCTGGTGTACCCGGAAAATGAAACCAGTGTTGGTTGTCTTTAAATGTTAGAAACATGTTCCCTTCTGATGGCTGTTTCTTCCCAGAAACACCAGCTAGGAGGAAGTAAACAGATAGCTTTCCTAAATCCTGTGCATGGGAGGGAAATGGACAAAACGCCGTCAGAAACCTAAGCTTCACTCTTCAGCAGGTCAGGAGACAGAAAGTTGGGGGCTTTGAAAAGCTTTGGGAAAATCTGAGGGAAAAGATGCTGAATTTTTATCAGCAGGGACATGGCGGGAGAGAAGTGGATGAAGTCTGCCTATTCCTTAAAAGCAAACTGGTCAGCCTTCCCGATCCAAAGGATATCCTTAAAAGAAGGGAGGACAACTTTTCTACCTTCATTTTTGCCTTAGATTTTTTTCATTTCTTGAATGCAATTCTAAAAACCAGCAATTGATTTTCATGATCTTTTTAATATTTGTAAATGTTCAGGCCATATGCTGGCACGGATAACGGAGGAAAACCACCTCGGTGTGGCACCATCAGGAGACCAGAATCCTCGTCTGGCTGTGCCATTGAATGAACACCACTGTGACATGAGCCTAGTGTTTACCTTCATGTGGTCCTTAGTCAGCAGCAGCTCCATTGGAAATATGTTACAAATTCTCTGGCCCTAGATGCATTATAGCAGAAACTCCAGGGGTGGGATCTAATAATTTTTTTTTTAAAGATTTTATTTATTTGACAGAGAGAGATCACAAGTAGGCAGAGAGGCAGGGAGAAAGAGAGGGGGATGCAGGCTGCCTGCTGAGCAGAGAGCCCCATACAGGGCTCGATCCCAGGACCCTGAGATCATGACCTGAACCAAAGGCAGAGGCTTAATCCACGGAGCCACCCAGGTGCCCCAAGGATCTAACAATTTGTATTCAACAATCTGTGCTCTATGTAAGAAATCATTCACTTTTTTGAGTAATAAAGTTTTCTGTGACTCAGTTTTCTTATCTATAAAATGAGGGTATTTATCTAGATAACATTTCAGATGTATCTTATTCTAATACATAACTGTTTTGTAACATTTTAATCCAGATCAAGTATCTTCATTGGTCTGTGCTCCTAGGCAACACCCTAGTGCCTAATACATAGTAGTAGGTGCCTGGCACATAGTAGGTGCTCACAAAATGAAATGGTTATAAGATGATCTCTGTCCTGATATGAACATATACAGCTTCATAGGGAAATACTTCAGCCCTGTGACCATTTGTTTACACCCAAAAGGGCCAAGAAATTGCCCCAAAGGAAATGTACATTTCACATAGCACTTAAGAGTGAGTTCATCAGAGAGTGGGAAAAAGCCAAAAAAAAAAAAATACAGCAAATACAAAGATACGGAAAAGCATTTTGTTTGGAAAAAGGTAGGTAGTAAGGCAAAAAGAAAAACAAAACAAAATAATAATTTCCACTCAAAATTTGATTAAGGAGGATTATGTATGTCACCCAGACTTCTGTAGCCAGTATATATTTGCCATTACAATTCAGATATATGAGAACTATCACATTGTTTTTCCTCTAAAGCAAGTCCTATTTGACTCTAAGTTTCCATTCTGTGAGGCTGATAAAAGATTCAGTAATCTCACTTCTATGCATACCTATCCCTCTCGGCCCCAAAGATGGGCAAGTATTCTAAAAAGTTTTAAGTCCATATTACATCTCACAAGTTTGAGGATTCTGTGCCTCCTAGAGCAGAAAAAAAAATCTTTGCCAGATCTGGGACTCCAGTGCCTAATACGTGAGGGAATTGTCAGAAAGTAAGTTGTATATTTCTTCTGATCTAGGGATATGTAATCCTCTACCACGTGAAAATCTAAAGAAATCTCTCCTCTTTCTTGCTGCCTTTTAAGATACTCACCCCTTCCTGGAGCACCCTATTCAATTTCAAATACAGATCAGAGGTTAACTGTGAACAACTTCTGTGAAGGCTCGCTGTGGAAAAATGACAGAAGGAAAAAATACAGAGAGAAAATATAAGTGATACAGTTATTTTTTTTACAACAAAATGAGTCGGACCGAGTTCTTTTCAGTGTTTGGATTATGTAATGGTATTATACAAAATAAAACCAAGATAGGGTTACATATTCCAAAGGACTGTTGTTTTTATAATTTGAAGAGGAATCTATGAACTAGAATGTTTTCCCTACCACTTCATGGCTTTGAAGTAGATGAAAATGTACTGATAAGAGCCCCGCAACTGATTTTTATCTAACCAAATGCCAATGTCCTTTAAGGCACTGCAAACTAAAGAAACCCAAGGAATGTGTAGCTAACTTTCTCCTGACAGTGATAGAGCATAAATCGTACTTCTGGGTTGCAGGCTTATTTTCTGGTAGTTTCAAGAAAGTCTTGGCAAGGTACAGGATTATTTTTGGAAGAAAGGTCTGCTCAGTGTGATGTTTATGCAGTTGTGTGAAGGGAGACTCATGCCACTAGACATAAATCACTTGATTTACTAAACACTAAACCCTCACATTCAAGCCACTTCCTGGTTCCTAGCCCTCCCTCTTCAGAAAAATTTAAAGGAATAACTATTTTTAACAATCTTACTTTACGACAACCAGCAAATTTTCCCTCTTACCTTTACTTTTATTTTTTTATTGTGTTATGTTAGTCACTGTACATCATTAGTTTGTGTTGTATTGTTCCATAATTCATTGTTTGCATATAACACCCAGTGCTTCGTGCAGTCCATGCTCTCCTTAATAACCCACCCCCAGGCTAACCCATCCCCCCACCACCCTCCCTTCTAAAACTCTGTTTTCTGGAGTCCAGAGTCTTTCATGGTTCATCCCCCTCTCACCTTTAAAAAAAAAAAGGTTTTCGTCTGTGTCTCTCAATCCTGTTCCCATACACCCCAGGGAAGTAGTCTGGGATGGAGACATGACATTCAGGAGAAGAGCAAGGACATTCTCTTAAGAAATATTTGGAAGCTTCTCTGAAGAATCACTGTAATTCTGATCATCCTTTGTGATTTCTTTTCTTTTCTTTTTGAAAATATTTTATTTTATTTTCAGTGTTCCCAGATTCATTGTTTATGCAACACACCCAGTGCTCCATGTGCCCTCCATAATACCCACCACCAGGCTCACCCAACCCCCCACCCCCCTCCCTTCCAAAACCCTCAGGTTTTTTTCTCAGAGTCCACAGTCTCTCATGGTTTGTCTTCCCCTCTGATTTTCCCCAATTCACCTCTACTCTCCATCTCCCAATGTCCTCTGTGTTATTCCTTATGCTCCACAAATAAGCAAAACCACATGATAATTGACTCTCTCTGCTTGACTTATTTCACTCAGCATAATCTCTTCCAGTCCCTTCCATGTTGATACAAAAGTTGGGTATTCATCCTTTCTGATGGAGGCGTAATACTCCATTGTATATATGGACCATATCTTCTTTATCCATTCGTCCGTTGAAGGGCATCTTGGTTCTTTCCAGTTTGGCAACTGTGGCCATTGCTGCTACGAACACTGGGTGGAGATGGCCCTTCTTTTAACTACTCTGTATCTTTGAGGTAAATACACAATGGTGCAATTGCAGGGTCATAGGGTAGCTCTATTTTTCATTTCGTAAAGAATCTCCACACTGTTTTCCAAAGTGGCTGCACCAACTTGCATTCCCACCAACAGTGTAAGAGGGTTCCCCTTTCTCCACATGCTCTCCAACACCTGTTTATTGTCTTGTTAATTTTGGCCATTCTAACTGGTATAAGGTGTTATCTCAATGTGGTTTTGATTTGAATCTCCCTGATGGCTATGATGATGAACATTTTTTCATGTGTCTGTTAGCCATCTGTATGTCTGCTTTGGAGAAGGGTCTGTTCATGTTTTCTGCCCATTTTTTGAAGTGATTATCTGCTTTGTGTGTGTTGAGTTTGAGGAGTTCTTTATAGATCTTGGATATCAGCCCTTTGGCTGTAGTATCATTTGCGAATATCTTCTCCCATTCCGAGGAGTGCCTCATTGTTTTGTTGACTGTTGCCTTTGCTGTGCAGAAGCTTTTGATCTTATGAAGTCCCTAAAGTTCATTTTTGCTTTTGTTTCCTTTGCCTTTGGAGACATATCTTGAAAGAAGCTGCTGTGCTGATATTGAAGAGGTTACTGCCTATGTTCTCCTCAAGGATTCTGAAGGATTCCTGCCTCACGTTGACATCTTTTATCCATTTTGAGTTTATCTTTGTGTATGGTGTAAGAGAATGGTCAAGTTTCATTCTTTTTTTTTTTTAAGTTTCATTCTTCTTCACATAGCTGTCCAACTTTCCCAGCACCATTTATTGAAGAGACTGTCTTTTTTCCACCATATATTTTTTCCTGCTTTGTCAAAGATTATTTGGCCATAGAGTCCCTATCTCTCTGCTCTGTTCCACTGATGTATATGTCTGTTTTTGTGCCAGTACCATGCTGTCTTGGTGACCACAGCTTTTGTAGGAAAGCTTGAAATCAGGCAACATGATGCCCCCAGTTTTTTTTTTTTTTTTTTTAAACAGTTCCTTAGCAATTCGGGATCCCTTCTGATTCCATACAAATTTTAGGATTGTTTGTCCCAGCTCTTTGAAAAATGCTGGTGGAATTTTGATGGGGATGGCATTGAAAGTATAGATCTTTCAAGGAGGTATAGACATTTTATTGAAGTTTATTCTTTTGATCCATGAGCATGGAATGTTCTTCCATCTTCTTGTGTCTTTTTCAATTCTTTTTATGAGTGTTCTGTAGTTTCTCAAGTACAGATCCTTTACCTCTTTAGTTAGGTTTATTCCCAGGTATCTTATGGTTCTTGGTACTATAGTAAATGGAATCAATTCTCTAATTTCCCTCTCTATTTTTTCATTGTTAGCGTAATAGAAAGCAACTTATTTCTGTACATTGATTTTGTATTGTGCCACATTACTGAACTGCTATATGAGTTCTAGTAGTTTGGGGTGGAGTTTTTCGCGTTTTCCATATAAAGTATCATGTCATCTGTGAAGAGAGAGAGTTTTACTTCTTTTTTGCCAGTTTGAATACCTTTTGTTTCTTTTTGTTGTCTGATTGCTGTTGCTAAGACTTCTAGTACTATGTTGAACAACAGTGGCAAGAGTGGACATCCTTGTCGTATTCCTGATCTCAAAGGGAAAGTTGTCAGCTTTTCCCCATTGAGGATGATATTCACTGTGGGTTTTTCATAGATAGATTTTATGAAGTTAAGCAATGTTCCCTCTATCTCTATACTTTGAATCATTTCAATCAGGAACAGATGCTATATCTTGTCAAATGTTTTTTTCTGCATCAACTGAGAGGACCATGTGGTTCTCTCTTCTCTTATTGATTTGTTCTATCGCATTTATTGATTTGTGGATATTGAACCACCCTTGCATCCCATGGATAAATCCCACCTGGTCATGGTGGATAATCTTTTTAATGTACTATTGGATCCTATTAGCTAAGATCTTGTTGAGAATCTTGGCATCCATATTCATCAGGGATATTGGTTTGAAATTCTCCTTTTTAGTGGGGTCTTTTCCTGCTTTGGGGATCAGGATAATGCTGACTTCATAAAAAGAGTCTGGAAGTTTTCCTTCTGTTTCTATTTTTTGAAACAGCTTCAGGAGAATAGGTATTATTTCTTCTTGTAATGTTTGGTAGAATTCATCAGAAATTATTATCAACAGTTATATGCCAATAAGTTAAACAACCTAGATGAAATGGATGCATTCCTAGAAACCTATAAACTTCCAAAATTGAATCAGTAAGAAATCGACAACCTGAATAGACTAATATCTAGTAACAAGATTGAAGCAGTGATCAAAAACCTCCCAGAAAACAAGAACCCAGGACCTGATGGATTCCCGGGAGAATTTTTGAGTGTTTTTAACCAGACTTCAAGCCAATTATGGTCCCCAAACACAGGGCACTTTCGTATTGGGGTATTACTTTCCATGGGTCACATCTGGTGGCTTCCTCCCCCTTCTGTTTATCCTCCGATATCAGTCTGAGGGTTGCCACTCCACTTTACCTCTCCTCTGGTGTCTTCTGCCCCCACAGAGATCCAGAAGTGTATAATCCTACATCTCAGGCTGATTTCATGGGTGTTCAGAGTGTTCTGGTAGATAATTAGCTCACTTTAGGAAACCGGTTGAAACAGGGTCTCCTACTTCTCCACCATCTTGCCCCTCCTCCTTCCTTTGTGATTTCTTATCACAATTTAAATAAATTTCTCCTGGCTCTTCTCTTTAGAGGGGAAAAAAGTTGGTGGGTGCCTGGGTGGCTCAGATGGTTAAGCATCCACCTTTGGCTCGAGTCATGATTTCCAGGTCCTGGAACAGAGCCCCTTGTTGGGCTTCCAACTCAGTGGGGAGTCCATTTCTCTGTCTCCCTCTACCTCTCCCCCTGCTTGGGTTCTCTCTCTCTCTCTCTCTCAAATGAATAAATAAAATATTTTTTTAAAAAATGGCTTTTTCCTCAGTTTTCAAAGAATCAGTATGTAGAGATTATCAAATATTGAGGAAATTCAGAAAAGCAGGCACAGGCACACATAAATTAAAAAAATTATCCATAATTATAATTTTATCTCTCAGAATTAACCACTGCCAACATTTTAGTGCTGAGTGTACTGGACTCTTTCCCTGCATATGCACACATGCACACAAAATCACCCATTATGCCATCATGTAATCACTTAGATTCAACCATTGTGGAAATTATAAATAGATTTTTAATACAACTTACATGCATACACATCCACTTTAGAAAATTGGGAACATACTTAAGATACTCTGTTGCTACTTACTTTTTTCCACTTATGCTATATTGTGAACATCTTCCAAAACCCTTACTAGTGTCCTTGAGTTAAATGATGTAAATAGAATGTAATTTATTTAATCTTCTGTTGTCTTCAGATTTTTCATTATTAGTAATATTATGATGATTAACATTCTTAAAAATAAGTCATTGCACACATCCAATTTATTCCTTAGGATGAAAACCAGAAATTGCATTGCTGGTGCATAAAAGCTATACACATTTTAAATGTATTTAAACAAAAATGCATTTCAAGTAATATCTATCATCATATATTCCTAAGAAAAATCTGAATATCATTTTTCTCATTCCCACAAACACCAGGTATTATCTTCCTTTACTCCTGAATAACTGATAGTTGAAAATGGATACAACTGTCATTTAAGTTCCATTTAAAGAATTACTAGTGAGATTGAGCTTTTTGTCAAAATTTTTCATTGTTGATTTGTGTTTCTTCTTTGATGAATTGCCTCTTTCTGTCTCTTCAGCTTGATTCACATTTGTTTTATCATTTTTAGGGTTGATTTTATTTAAGTAAACTAACAAAATATTGGCAGCAATAAATATGGCTCTGTAAACCATGCTGGTTAATGGGCCACCTGGGAACTTACTGCCTACCTGTGAAGGAGGGACTTGGGGTCTTCTGGTTACTGACACTCATATATGGGTGAAAAGGAACATGTTTTGAAATATCTACTACAGAAAATATTCTATAGAGCTTTTTATTCTAATACCTTAATTAAGTAAATTTCCTTATGTTTCTACAGGACAGTAGTCCTCTAACCTCTTCTCCAGGAAACAAACAAACCTAACCTAGAAACTCTTGGAAAATACTACCAGAAATCTGTTTCTGAGTTCTGTTATTTTCAAGCTGTTTCCTTAACATTTTGAGATTGCCTCTATGACTTCTTTTCGTTTTGAGAATATGTGCTCACAGATATGTTTTACCAAAAAGGGAGAGATGAGCAGAAGTGCAAATGATTTTTTCCCCCTTGTACTAGACTTCTGCTATTTTTCTTCCTGAATTATGGTGCAATTTTGCCATGAGAAGTGATTCTTGGTTCCTTTTTCTTGATTTCTGTGTCATGAGACTGTGGTATCAAATATTTAAGGTCCCGTTTATTCTATGAATAATAGCACAGTCCATGAGATAGAATGACCTTTTCAGTATTCTGTATTGTGACTAGCTATAGTCAATCCATTCATTTCATTCTTTTATGGCCTCCCTGAGCTTGAGAGCAGAGAGTGAAATGGCCATCCGAATCAAAATATGATGTGCCAAAAGGTCAAAATAGTAAAGTACACTAGTATATTTCATAGAATATATTAAGGCATTAAAATCCTAATATCCTGCCCTAGTGCCAGAATCTATAATAGGAAAAGAAAATGACAGTTTAGGAATTTGTCCTTGTGAAAACTGGAATGAATCCAAATGGGTAATGACTATTTCCCATTTTAATTATAGTGAAATGTTATTTCCTATATTCAAAAGTATATATCTGGTGTTACATTTTTTAAAAACATATGTGTTGCGGGTTTGTTGACACATACAATCTCACCATTGAAGGTGAGAGAACTTGTCTCCTCTTTAGCTCCTGCCATATGGTGGATTATTTCTTATAGTTTCCCACATCTTCCTAATTTCATCTCACTCCTGGGGGGCGGAAATCTGTGTTTATCTGTATATCTGAAGACAGATATACAGAGATAGGTAGATCAATAACACCACTGGCCTTCTTATTTATTTCCTTTGCTTTTTATATGTGATAAAAAACAAATTTTAACTTAATTTCACTAATGATACTCCAATACAACACCCTAAGGTCAGAATAATAGCTCAAGAATGTTGTTTTCATTATTTCTTCTAATCTTGTGAGAACTGAAATCTCAGGATGTTTTTAACCCAGAAATATTTTAACCAAAAAATGGTAGCAAGTGTTGAGCCAATTCTACAATAGTTTAAGGAAATTATCTTTCAACTAGATATTATAAAATTAATTCAGGACAAAATTGCTATTGGATTCATGCTGAAATTTATATTGAACCAGATAAGTGTGGTAGCTAGATCTTTTGGTGTTTTTGTGTGATTCCTTCCCAACACTATATATAGCATATATACATACATATATATATGATATATAGAATACATATATGTACTATACACACATATATGATATGAGAGGACATATATTTGTTTTATTTTTTTATAGAATCAAATATTTGCAAATCAAATTCCATTTGAAAAAGCAAAGAAAGACTAGGGAAAGAGATTCAAAATTATAACTAATAAAGGAAAAATACTAACCTTTTCTTACCAAGACTCAAGTTCAATACTCTGTTTTAAATAATCTATAATTAAAAGATTACACCTAGTTTCAGTTTTTAATTTTTTAAATTCCATCAACCTTGAAGCTACTGCAGAAAATACTAGCCTGAACCAATATTATTTTAAAGAACAGATAAATGATATTTATGCATGTGCCTGCAAAAGAATAGAAGAAAAATGAGCATCTTTGGGTTACTGATATAATTAATATAGTCAAGATCATGAACTTCCTCTTTCATCCCATTTAAGCCTATTTTGATAAATTGCAAGCATTTGTGGTCACTAATGACAATATCAAATTACCCAGCTGGTGGAGTGGTCCCAACTTCTCTTCCTGACTCTCCCTTGGATAGTTAATGAGCTCATTTTCCACTACCATCCTTGTTGCCGACCAGTGGCTCTCTTGCAAACTGTGCAAAGAGAACGGTAAAAGAAAAAGTATTTTTCAGTTTTGTTACTTTCCCTAGCACATAGAGAGTAATCTTCACAGAAACACTGTATGTGTCCACAATTAACCTGTCTTTGGAATGTGCATGTTAAATAACCTACTAGTGAAAAGACAGTGACCACAGCAAAAAAGAAAGAAGATGGAGGGTTGGGAGGAGGAGGAGAATCCCTTGAGGATAGGCCCACACTCCACATCACTGCAAGGGAATATAGAAGTTTAAAACAGCTGGCCAATTCCTCCACAATGCCCTGAAAATAGGGTACTCTTGGTTTATGGCATCACTTTATATAATTGACTTTGCACTGTGATGAAATAGACATCTTTTTAGATAACTGATGAATACTCCTTGATTACCACACTTTAAGAAAAGTCAGTCACTTGGCATGGAATCCTTAGAAAACTGTACTCAGTTTCCTATCCTTAAAACAAATTATTCAGTGAATAATGACTTTTCTTCAGAAACATCAAATGGTCACTGTGAACGTGGCATGCGATGAGGCAATACACTTTCTGAAACTGTTGGAGCAGAATACTGTATTTTGATGTTCTCATGCCTGGGATATAGAGAGATACTCTCTTCTGTCTACACTCACTATAGGGGAAGTTCTCTTTCACCAAATGGTAGATGTCCTCTCATCTTTTTTATTTCATAGGTCTTCTGTACTTCTTACCTCTGCCAGTGGTTGATGTAGTGATATGTGAAGAATTCCTGCACAGCCCCAACTCCCAGGTAAGTACATCATTCAGTATCTCTAAAATATTTCCCTGAATATTTGTCCAATATTTATTTAGACATCAGGCTCAATAGTGCCATAGGGAAGGACAGAGAAAGGAGCTTATCTTTTCTTCTGCTTCCCTGACCTACTCAACTGCCCTTCAATTTTTGGATCTTATTAAGCAACCTTTGCTTTTTATTATAGAAAAGTGAGGTGATTTAAATGGTCAGATATCCATTATTTACATTTAACAATTGTGAGCAGGTTGCCATATCTGCATAATCTATTTTATTTTGCTGCTGTACTTTGAAGTAAATCACAGACAGGAGGTCACTTCTGTCCTCAGTATTTCAACATCATCTTCATAGAATAAGGAAATTCTCCTGTGTAAACACAAAATTGTTATTACATGTGAGATGATTAAAAATATTTTAAACAGTCATCTGACAGGGTGCACTTACCTAGACACAGCTTCTCTCAATGGTGGCTTAGACATGGATCATCTATTATTACTCAAACCTGCATTTTGGAGTTCTCCTCTAACTCTGAGGCCAACTCCTGTGTCACAAAGCTGTGCTCCCAAAGGCAAGGAGTGCTCCATCTGGGAAATGATCCTGGTGAGAGAGATCACCTCATTACATCACAAGCTCAATAATATTTTGGTATAGCCGTGGTCCCTGAGCATCCTCCTCTCTCTTTGTCATCCTAGGCCTTGTAGCTTTTCCAGGGGTGCCCTCCATTTTGTTTGGGGGCAAGGAATCACCAGAATTCAGGACCATAACCAGAGTTTAGGAGACTAAGAAATGAAATAGGAATGAAGACATATGTTGTGAGCTAGCTCATAAAGTGGAAAGAAAGCTAAAACATTTAACATCTGTGCAAAGTCCTCCTGCACATGGAATTCTAAGCTTTATGAGTCAGCTGCTTAAATAAACCACAATATGAATCTTGGATCTTTGGTCACAATGAGCTTAACAGCCTCTGTTGCCTGAGCAGTTCGCTCTGCTGTTCTTCCTCTCTGGCAGCAATTTTAATGTTTTTACTGGAGCTGAAGCCTCGTGCACCAAATACTAACTACAGGCATTAAAGGTGGTCATGAATCAAGCCGAAGACAGAACATATCTTCAGGGTTCCGTGCCCTGAGATGTGCAGTGGGAATGGAAATTGCAGGTATTATACACATTTATTCCTGAAGGGAATATGAACTTGGAAGGGCTGAAGCTGCCATCAAGACCCACAAGTAGAAGATAAGACATCCTTTTTCATCTAGAGGACAAAAGCTGATGTTCACACTAAAGATTTCCAAGAAGTATGTTAATCAAAATAACTATAGCAATCTACACATTTGTGATGATGGTATTAAAGCCTATGTTTTACTGATGGCAAATAGGAGATATTTTTCCTTTGAAAATGAAATATTCCACAGTGGTGATGCTCTGACTACGAAAGGTTCTCTATCTACTAAAGGTGATGCTTTATCTACTAAAGAACCAGTGGAAAAGAAACTGTGGGAGAAGAGGGTGGTCCATTGAGGTGGCAGAATGTTGAACATAGTTTGCAACCTTTCTTAGAACAGAAGTCAGAATGAATGAATGACTATTATAATGAGAACGAGGTCCTTATAAACATTGTCCCATAGGGAAAGTCAAGATGAAAAGAATGTCATATATTATTGTGTAGAAATTCAAGCAGGATCAGCATTGTCCTGATTGCATTTAAAATCTAGTCTTGCAGGGCTCCTGGGTGGCTCAGTGGGTTAAAGCCTCTGCCTTCGGCTCAGGTCATGATCCCAGGGTCCTGGGATTGAGCCCTGCATTAGGCTCTCTGCTCAGCAGGGAGCCTGCTTCCCTTCCTTTCTCTCTGCCTATGTCTCTGCCTACCTGTGATCTTTCTCTCTGTGTGTCAAATAAATAAATAAATAAATAATCTATTCTTGCAGCTTACTAATTGTGTAATATTGAGTAAATTACTAAAACTTTTCAAAATATCAGCTTCATCATCTATAAAATGGAGTATCTACTAAAGAAGTGGTTGTGAAGTTTCATTAAATAAATATAAAAAAGGATCTTTTACAATATATGTTAGCTGTTATACATGTGGTTTCTTTTGGGGGATGGGGGGGTGGGTAGGTGTCAGTTTGATATTTTATCACTGCGACAGACGTCGCTGAATGCCTTACTGGGGCAGCCAGGCTCCAAGTTTACCCCTGTAATCCCTATCCCCTGGCATTCATGGCCTTGTATAGACACTTCACAATGAATGACACCGACCCACTTAACTCTAAGATACAATAATAGTTGAAAGTGTATGACTTCCAAGGCTAGATAATGAAAGACATCATGGCTTCCTCCTTGCTCTCCCTTGGATCACTCTGGGGAAGGTCAAGTACCATACCATAACGACACCCACACCATTCTATGGAGAGAGCCACAGGGCAAGGAACCGAGGCCTCCTGTCAACAACTGTGTAAGTAAGCCATCTTGGAAATTAATCCTTCAACCCCTGTCCATCCTTCAGATGACTGAACTCTAGGACAAATTCTTAAGTATAATTTCATGAAAGACTCTAGGCCAGAATCACATAGCTAAGCCATTCCTGAGTTCTGGACCCACAGAAATCACAAGACAGTAAGTGCTTAGTACTTTAAATCACTATGTTAAAGTAATTTGTTAAACACGAATAAATAACTAATATACCTCTCATCTTCTCCTAGACTGAAAATGAATAAGATCCATGTGATCTTGTTATAACATGACCAAAACTATGTATCAAGATGTTTTCAAGTTGGTTGAGACCCAATTTCATTAAAAGGATTTGAATTGCCTTTAATTATTAATTAAAGGCAAATACATTTTAGGAATAAACTACCTAATTTAAAAAGATGATGCAGAGTAGGAAGATTGAGAACTAGAACAGGTCCCTTGAAAGCAACTGAAGCTATAAAGGTAATGTAGAAAAGAATCTGAAGGACCACTGATAAGTAGTTCTAATGATAAGATTTCTTCATAGGAAGGCTTATGATAGTATATGTCAGCAGCCAGCCAAAATCATCTATTTAAGATTTGGTGAAATAGTTTTTTGCAAAGAATAATCCAGGGTTTACATGTGCCTGGGTGGAGTGACAAGTCCTCATTGACTATCATTCCCTTTGGGATATATGTTCCATGGTTCTGAAACTCGGCCTGGACTCCAGACACACTAGTGGGCTCAACCCATTACTGATACTGAATGAGGGCAGCCTGTGCATCCTCTGCAGAGCCCCTTCCTGATCTCATGTCTCGTCAGGTCAAAGACGAGAATTAACCCTCATTCTTTACCAATTAACCAAGAAATCTGAAGACTCATATGAGTTTAAGTGTATCAAGCACCAGTGAGTTGTATAGTATCGTCTTGAAGAGAATTTTTTTTTAAAGACTTCATCTTGAGGGCAGTTCTAGGTTCACAGCAAAACTGAGAAGAAGGCACAGAGATTTCCTGTGCATCTCCTGCCTGCACACAGGCACAGCATCTCCCATCACTAGCATCCCCCTTCCCCGCCACACAGTGGGACAGCATTTGGTGTCATCATTGTTCCTTATTTTGGCCATTCTAAGAAATGATATCTCACTATTGTTTTCTCATTTCATTTATAACAGATGATGTGGATTATCTTTTATATGCTTATTTGCTATCTGTGTATCTTCTTTGGAGAGGTGTTTGGTAAGACCTTTGTCCCATCTTTTAACTGGGTTGTTTGATTTCTTATTGAGTTTTAAGAGTTTTTTGTATATTTCCAATTATATTTCTTTATCAGGTATGTTTTTGGCAGATATCTTCTCCCAGTATGTGGCTTGCATTTAATTTCTTGACATTATCTATTGCAAAGCAAATGCTTTCATCTTAATGAAATCCCTATTATCAATTATTTATTTCATAGATTATGTCTCTGATATTGTATCTAAAAACATCATCTTACCCAAGATCATCTACATTTTCTTAAATGTTATCTTCTAGGAGATTTATAGTTTTGCATTTTATGTTGAGGTCTATGATCCATTTTGAGTAAATTTTTGTGAAGAGTGTAAGAACTGTATCTTATTCAATTTTTTTTTTGCATGTGGGTGTCCAGTTGTTCCAATACCATTTATTGAAGACACTATCTTTGCCCCATTGTCTTTACTCTTTTGTCAAAATTCAGTTGACTATTTTTATGTGGGTGTATTTTTGGGCTCTATTCTGTCCCATTCATCAATTTGTCTCTTCTTCTTTTGCCAATACTACCCTATTTTGATTACTCAAATAATCTTATAGTAAGTCTTGAAGTCAAGTAGTGTTAGTCCTCCAACTTGTTCTTCAATGTTAGCTCTTCTGGTTCTTTTGCCTCTTTGTATCAAGTTTATGATCAGTTTGTCAATATCCATAAAATATCATGCTGGAATTTTGATTGGGATTGAATGGAATCTATTTACCAAGTTAGAAAGAATGGACATCTTGAAAATATTAGGTTTTCTTATTCACAAATATACAATATCTTTCTTTACTTATTTATTTGATTTCTTTCAACAGAGTTTTATGTTTTGCTCAAATAGATTTTGTACATACACTGTGAGATTTTTTTTTTTTTTTTTACCTAGGTATTTCCTTTCTCAGCAGGGCAGGGATGGCAATATTTTTTATCTCAAATTCCATTTGTCATCACTGTTCTAGAAGAAGGCAATTGATTTTTGTACATTAACCTTGTATCCTACAACCTTGGTGTAATCACTTATTAGTTTCAGATGTTTGGGGGTCAATTCTTTCAGATTTTCTAAATAGATGATCATGTCATCTGTGAACAAAAAGAGTTTTAGTTATTCATTCTTCATCTGTAGGATTTTTATTTCTTTTCCTTGTTTTTGCGCATTACCTAAACTTCCAGTACAATGTTGAAAAGGAGTAGGGAGAGGGAAAAACTTTGCCTTGTTTCTTATTGTAGTGGGAAAGTTTTGAGTTTTCACAATTAACTATGATGTTTAACTGTAGGCATTTTGTACATGCTCTTTATCAAGTTGAGGAAGTTTCCTCTCTTCCTAGTTTACTGGCAGTTTTATCGTGAATGAGTGTTAGATTTTGTCAAATGCTTTTTCTAAGATATAATCATATTTTTGTTCTTTAGCCTCTTGATATGATAGACTATATTAATTGGTTTTTGAGTATTGAGTCAGCCTAGTATACAACTGAAATAACTCCCACTTGGTTAGTGGTGGTAATTCTTCTTATACATATTTTATTTAATTTGTTAAAATTTGGGGTACCTGGGTGGCTCAGTGGGTTAAGCTTCTGCCTTCGGCTCAGGTCATGGTCTCAGGGTCCTGGGATCGAGCCCCACATCCGGCTCTCTGCTTAGTGGGGAGCCTGCTTCCCGCCCCGCCGCCCCCCCCCCCGCCTCTCTGCCTACTTATGACTTCTCCCTGTCCAATAAATAAATAAAATCTTAAAAAAAAATAAAATAAATAAAATTATGTTTAGGAATTTTGCATCTATATTCATGAGATATTCATTCATAGTTTTCCATTCTTATAATGTATTTGTCAAGATTTGATGTTAAGGTAGTTCTGGTCTCATAGATTGAGTTAAGAAGTAGTCCTTCTTTAATCCATAAAATATATAGATAAATCTATAAAAAAATACAATCTCTTTTTCTAGAAGAGATTATAAGGAATTGGTATCTCTTTCTTCTTTAAATGTTTTATCAAATTAACCATCCAGGTATGGTCCTTTCTATTTTGAAAAGTTATTGATTATTCAATTTATTTAATAGATACAGGCCTATTTAGATTATCTACTTCTCTTTGAGTGAATTTTAGTAGATTATGTGTATCAAAGAAATTGATCCATTTCATCAAGGTTTTCAAATGTGTGAACATAGAGTTGTTCATTATATTTGTTTATTTCCCTTTTAATGGCCATGGGATCAGCAGTGAGAGCTTCTTTTTCATCTTTTTTTTTCCTTTTTGATATTAGTAACTTGTGTCTTGTTTCTTATTTTTTTCCCTTTTTGATATTAATAATTTGTGTCTTGTTTCTTAGTTAACTTGGTGAGAGTTTTATCTATTTTACTGATTTTTTTTTCCAAAGGAACACATTGGTTATATTGATTTTCTCTTGATTTCCTGTTTCCAATTTCATTGATTATTGCTCAAATTTTATTGTACCTTTTTTTCTGCTTACTTTGGATTTAAATTGTCTTCTTTTTCTAGTTTCATAAGATGGATAATTATTAGTTTTAAATACGTCTTTTTTTCTAATATATGTATTTAATGCTAAAAATTTCCCTCCAAAGAACTGCTTTTTTCTACAATCCACAAATGTTGGTAAGCTGTGCTTTAATTTTCATAGTTCAAAATACTTTTAAATTTCTCTTAGGATTTTGTCATTGACCCATGTGTTATTTAGAAGTGTGTTACTTAATCTCCAATTATTTTGAGGTTCTCCAGCTGTCTTTTTGCTACTGATATTTAGTTTAATATCATGTGGCCTATAAAGTAAACCTTGTTTAATTTTTATTTGAAATTGGTTAAGACATATTTTATGGTCTAGAATTGGCTGTCTATCTTGCTAAATGTTACATGTGAACTTAAGAAGAACACATATTGGGGACGCCAGGGTGGCTCAGTTGGTTAAGCGTCTGCCTTCGGCTCAGGTTGTGATCCCAGCATCCTGGGATCGAGTCCCACATCGGGCTCCTTGCTCAGCAGGGAACCTGCTTCTCCCTCTGCCTCTGCCTGCCTCTCGGCCTACTCGTGATCTCTCTCTTTCTCTCTCTCTGACAAATAAATAAATAAAATCTTAAAAAAAAAAAGAAGAATGCATATTCTGCTGTTATTAGATGAGGTAGTGTATAAATTTTAATTAGCTCCACCTGATTGGTGATGCTGTTCAGTTCAACTTTGTTCTTACTAGTTTTCTGCCTGCTGGGCCAGTCATGAGATACAATAGAAGTTTGCTGAAGTCTCCAACTATAACAATGCATTCATCTGTTTCTCCTTGTTGTTCTATTAGTTTCTGCCTAAAGTGTAATGATGCTCTGTTATTCAGTACATACACATTAAGGATTGTTGTCATCCTGAAGACATACTCCTTTTATCATTACTAATGGCCCTCTTCATTTCTTGTTATTTTCTTTTCTTTGAAGTTAGCTTACTCTGAAATTAATATAGCTATTCTGGCTTCCTTTTGATTAATATTTGCATGGTTTATCTCTCTTCATCTTTTTACTTTTAATCTCCTTGTCTTTATATTTAAAGCAGATTTCTGTGAGACAACATATCTGGGTCTTTTTTTTTTAAATCAGGACTGAATCTCTTATTTACATTAAATATAATTAATGATTTAGTTAGATTAATACCTATCATATTTGTTATTGTTTCCTATATATTGTCACTGTTCTTTGTAATTTTTTTTGTCTTCACCCTTTCTGCCTTCTCTATTCAGAATTTTGTAAGATTCCATTTCCTCTCCCTTCATCATATCAATTTTTACTTCACTTTTACTATTTTTAGTTGCCCTATGGTTGCAATATGCACTTACAACTTATCCAAATTCACTTCAAATAGCACTGTACCACTTCACTGGTAGAAAAATGTCCTCATAAGAGAGTATTTGTAATTCCTTCCTTGCATCTCTTAAAACATATGACTTTCATTTCACTTATTTATAAGGTATAATTACTGTCTATAATGCTATTGTTAATTTCAAGAAACTTATTTCTTAGCCAATTAAGAATAAGAAAAATTAACTTTATTTCACCTTCATTTATTCCTCTTATGTGCTCTTTCTGTAGATGTTAGTACCTGACCTATATAATTTTCCTTATTTCTATAGAACTGCTTTTACCAATTCTTGCAAGGAGAATTTCTTTCTGAAAAATTTCCTGAATTTTTATTTAATTGAGAAAGTTTTGGGATGCCTGGGTGGCTCTTGGTTAAGTGACTGCCTTTGACTCATGTCATGATCTCAGGGTCCTAGGATCGAGAAAGGCGTCAGGCTCCCCACTCAGTGAGGAGTCTGCCTCTCCCTTTGCTTACCCCTCTTTGTTCTCACTTGCTCTCTCTCTCCCTCAAATAAATAAATAAAAATCTTTTAAAACTAGATGTTTAATAAAGTTTTGTTTCTCCTTCACTTTTTTTTTTTTTTGCACTCTTTTTTCTAGTATAATTAGCATAGAGTGTTACATTAGTTTCAGGTGTTGTACAATATAATGATTCAACATTTCCATACATTTTCTATACAGTGTTCATCAGGGTAAGTGTACTCTTAATCTGCTTCACCTATTTCACCCATCCCCCCACCCAGCTTCCTTCTTGCCACCACCAGTCTGTTCTCTGTATTTAAGAACCTATTTTTTTATTTGTTTGTTCATTTGTTTCTTAAATTCCACATATGAGTGAAATCATATGGTATTTATCTTGCTCTGACTGGTTTATTTCATTTAGCATTATATCCTCTGGGTCAACCATGTTGTTATAAATGGCAAGATTTCATTTTCTTTTGTGGCTGAGTAATATCCCATTGTATTTATATACCACATCTTCTTTATCCATTCATCAATCAGTGGGCACTTGATCTTTTCATTTGTGTCAGCTTCAATTTCTTTGGCCAATGTTTTATAGTATTCAGAGTATCAAGGAGTTCCGTGTCCTTGGTTAAGTTTATTTCTAGGTATTTTATTATTTTTTGTGCAATCATAAATGTGATTGTTTTCTTAATTTCTCTTTCTGCTATTCCATTATTAGTATAGAGAAATGTGCCACATTTTTGTATATTAACTTTGTCTCCTACAACTTTCATGAAATTTTTTTTGAAGATTTTATTTATTTATTTGGCAGACAGAGATCACAAGTAGGCAGAGAGGCAGGCAGAGGCGGAGGTGGGGTTGGGGGAAGCAGGCTCCCCACTGAGCAGAGAGCCCGACTCGGGGCTTGATCCCAGGACTCTGGGATCATGACCTGAGCTGAAGGCAGAGGCTTTAACCCACTGAGCCACCCAGGTGCCCCCAAGTTTCATGAATTTATTTATTAGTTCCAATAGTTTTTTTGGTAGAGTCTTGAGATTTTTCTATATATAGTATCTTGTCATCTGTAAATAGTGAAAATTTTACTTCTTCCAAATAGGTATCTATTTGCAAGCTTTTATTTCTTTTTTTGTCAGATTGCTGTGGTTAGAACTTCCAGTATTATGTTGAATAGAAGTAGTGAGAGTGGACATTTTTGTCTTGTTCCTAATCTTAATGGAAAAGCTCTCAGTTTTTCACCATTGAGTATGATGTGAGCTATGGGTTTTTTTTTATATATGGCATTTATTATGTTGAGGTTATGTTCCCTCTAAGCCTACCTTTTGGAGAGTTTTTACCATGAATGAATTTCACCTTTGTCAAATGTTTTTACTACATCTATTGAGATAACAATGTGGTTTTTACCCTTTCTCTTAATGTGATATATCATACTGATTCACTTGTGAATATTGAACCACCCTTGCATCCCAGGAATAAATCCCCCTTGATCATGGTTAACAGGTTTTGTTCCTGTATTACTGAATTTGTTTTGTTAATATTTCATCAAGGAGTTTTGCATCTATGTTTTTCAGAAAGTTGGTGTGTGGGTTTTTTTTTTGTTTTGTTTTTTGTTTTTTGTTTTTTTGTTTTTATGAAGTATCTTTATCTAGTTTTGGTATTAGGGTAATGTTGGCTTGAGAGAATGAATTTAGAAGCTTTTCTTTGTCTTATGTTTTTTTGAGTTAGTTTGAAAAGAATATATATTAACTCTTCTTTAAATACTTTGTAGAATTCACCTATGAAACTACCTGTTCCTGGACATTTTTTGTTGGGAGGTGTTTTTTTCTTTGTTTGTTTTTTACTAATTCAATTTTATTGTTTATAATGTTCAAATCTTCTATTTCTTCCTGATTCAGTTTTGGAAGATAATATATTTGTAGAAAATCATTCATTTCTTCTAGGTTATCCAGTTGGACAGCATATAGTTGTTCATAGTATTCTCTTATAAACCTTTGTATTTTTGTAGTGTTGGCTGTTATTTCTCCTCCTTCATTTCCAATTTTATTTATTTGAGTCCTCTTTCTTCTTTTTCTTGATGAGTCTGGCTAAAGGTTTATCAATTTTGTTGAACTTTTCAGTGACACAGCTCCTGGTTTCATTGATCTGTTATATACCTTTTCTAGTCTCTATTTTATTTATTCCTGCTCTAATCTTTATCTTCTTCCTTCTACTGGCTTTGGGATGTTCTTTTTCTAGTTCCTTTAGATGCCAGGTTAAGTCCTTTATTTGAAATTTTAATTGCTTCTTGAGGTAGGCATGGATTGCTATAATCTTCCCTCTAAAAAAGGTTTTGCTGTATCTCAAAGATTTTGGACAGTTGTACTTTCATTTTCATTTGTCTCCATGTATTTTTGACTTTTTCTTTGACTTCATGGTTGGCCCATTCATGGTTTAATAGTCCATTATTTAGCATTCCATAATGTATAATGTGATGTCAATTTTTGTGAATTTATTGAGAATTGTTTCATGGCCTAACAGGTGATCTCTTCTGGAGAACGTTCCCCATGTCCTTGAAAAGAATGTACATTCTGCTGGTTTTGGTTGGAATGTTCTAAAAATACGTTAGGTCCATCTGGTCCAATATATCATTGAAAGCCCCTGTTTTCTTGTTGATTTTCTGTCTGGGTGATCTATCCATAGATGTGAGGTGTTAAATTCCCCTACTATTGTATCACTGTCAATTTCTCCCTTTATATTTGTTAAGAGTTGCATTACGTATTTAGGTGCTCCAATGTTGGGTGCATAAATACATATAATTGTTATGTCTTCTTGTTGGATTGTTCTCTTCATCATTATGTAGTGTTTTCCTTTGTCCCTTGCATTAGCATTTGTTTTAAAATCTATTTTATCCAATATAAGTATTGCTATCCAGGCTTCCTTTTCACTTTCAGCTGCATGTAAATGTTTTTCCATCCCTTCACTATCAATCTGCATGCATCTTTAGGTCTGAAATGAGTCTCTTGTGCAGGACAGCATATAGATGGGTCTTATTTTTTTTATTCATTCTGTCACAGTAGTTATTCTGATTGGAGCACCTATTCCATTTACATTCAAAGTAATTATTGAGAGGTATTACTCACTGCCATTTTATTACTTATGTTACAGTTTTTTTTTTTTTTAATTCTTTCCTGTTCCTTTCTTCTTGTGCTCTCTTCTCTTGTGGTTTGATGGCTTTCTTTAGTAATATGCTTGGATTCCTTCCTCATTATGTTTTGCATATCAATTACAAGTTTTTGATTTGTAGTTGTCATTAGGCTCATATATAACACCATATGCATAGAGCAGCCTATATTAAGTTGGTTGTTTAAGTTTGAACACAGTCTAAAAGTACTAAAATCTGCCCCACCCCCACAACCTACATTTTATCTTACTTTGCGTCCTTCTATTTTGTGAATTCCTGGATTGATTTTTTAAAATAGATATAATTGATTTTACTGCTTATGTGCTTCAAACTCCATACTGGTTTTGTAAGTGATTAATATGTTACTTTCTTTTTATTAACATATAATGTATTATTTGTTTCAGGGGTACAGGTTCTGTGATTCATCAGTCTTACATAATTCACAGCACTCACCATATCACATACCCTCCCCAATGTCCATCACCCAGCCACCCCATCTGTCCCACACCCCCTCCACTCCAGCAACACTCAGTATGTTTCCTGAGATCAAGAGTCTCTTATGGTTTGTCCCCTTCTCTGGTTTTGTCTTGTTTCATTTTTCCCTCCCTTCCCCTATTATCTCCTGTCTTATTTCCCAAATTCCTCATATCAGTGAAATTATGAAGTAATTGTCTTTATCTGACTTACTTATTTCACTTAGCATAATACTCTAGTTCCAACCACATCATTGCACATGGCAAGATTTCATTTTTTTGATGGCTGCATAATTTTCCATTGTATATATTTACCACATCTTCTTTATCAATTCATCAGTTGATGGATATCTAGGCTCTTTCCATAGTTTGGCTATTTTGGACATTGCTGCTATGAACATTGAGGTGCAGGTGCCCCTTTGGATAACTATGTTTATATCTTTGTGGTAAATACCCAGTAGTACAATTGCTGGGTCATAGGATAGCTCTATTTTCAACTTTTTGAGGAACTTCTTTTGGTTTTGTTGACTATTTCCTTTGCTGTACAAAGGCTTTTGTCTTGATGAAGTTCTAGCAGTTCATTTTCCCCCTTGCTTCCCTTGCCTTTGGCAATGTATCTAGGAAGAAGTTGCTGCAGCTGAGGTCAAAGAGTTTGTTGCCCATGTTCTCCTCAAGGATTTTGTTGTATTCCTTTCTCACATTAGGTCTTTCATCCATTTTGAGTCCAAGACACATGGAATCAGATTGGATAAAAAACCAAGACCCACTGATATGCTGTCTGCAAGAGACTCATTTTAGACCCAAAGACACCTCCAGATTTAAAGTGAGGTGGTAGAAAACAATTTACCATGCTAATGGACATCCAAAGAAAGCTGGGGTGGCAATTCTTAAATCAGACAAATTAACTTTTGAATGAGAGACTATAATAAGAGATAAGGAAGGACACTATATCATACTTAAAGGGTCTATCCAACAAGAAGATCTAACAGTTGTAAATACGTATGACCTTAACATGGGAACAGCCAATTCTAGAAGCCAATTAATTAAAAAAATCAAAGAAACACATAGACAATAATACAATAATAGTAGGAGAATTTAACAACCCCCCTCACTGAAATGGACAGATCATCTAAGCAAAAGACCAACAAGGATATAAGGGCTTTAAATGACACATGGGACCAAATGAACATCACAGATATATTCAGAACAGTCCATCCCAAAGCAACAGAATACATATTCATCTCTAGTGAGATAAATGACAACAAAGAAATACAAACAATTATTAGAACATATTATGAGCAACTACATGTCAAAAATTAGACAATCAGGAAGACATGTATGCACTCCTAGAGACTATAAACTGCCAAACTGAGCCAGGAAGAAATAAAAACTTGAACAGATCCATGACGAGCAAGGAAACTGAAGCAGTAATCAAAGTCTCCCAACAAACAAGAGTCCAGGGCCAAATGGCTTCCCAGGGGAATTCTATCAAATATTTAAGAAGAATTAATTCTATTCTCCTAAAACTGTTCCAAAAAAACAGAAATGGAAGGAAAACTTCCAAATTCATTTTATGAGGCCAACATTACCTTGATCCCAAAACCAGACAAAGACCCCACCAAAAAAGGAGAATTACAGACCAATATCCCTGATGAACATAGATGTAAAAATTCTCACCAAAATACTAGCTAATAGGACCCAACAGTACATTAAAAGGATTATTCACCATGACCAAGTGCTTGTATTCCTGGGCTGAAAGGTTGGTTCAACATCTACAAATCAATCAATGTGATAAAATACCTTAATAAAAGAAAGAACAAGAAACATATGATACTCTCAACAGATGCAGAAAATACATTTGACAAAGTACAGCATCCTTTCTTGATTAAAACTCTTCACAATGTAAGGATAGAGGGTACATACATCAATATCATAAAAGCCATCTATGAAAAACCCACGGGGAATATCATTCTCAATGGGGAACAACTGAGAGCTTTTCTCATACAATCAGGAAGAGGTCAGGGCTGTCCATGATCACCACTGCTATTCAACATAGTTCTAGAATTCCTAGCCTCAGCAATCAGAAAACAGAAAGAAATAAAAGGCATCCAAATTGGCAAAGAAATCAAACTCTCACTCTTTGCAGATGATATGATAGTTCATGTGGAAAACCCAAAAGACTCCATCCCAAAACTGCTAGAACTTATACAGGAATTCAGTAAAGTGTCAGGGTATAAAATCAATGCACAGAAATCAGTTGCATTTCTATAAACCAACAACAAGACAGAAGAAAGAGAACTTAAGGAGTTGACCCCATTTACAACTGCACTCAAAACTGTAAGATATCTAGGAATAATCTAATCAAAGGGGCAAAGAATCTGTACTCAGAAACCATAGAATATTCATGAAAGAAATTGAGGAAGACACAAAGAAATGGAAAAACATTCCAATTCACTACTCTTATTATGTTTGCATTAACCTGTGAATTTTTTTTTTCTCATAATTTTCTTACTCCTGATTATGGCCTGTTCTTTTCATTCAAAGAATTTCCTTTAATATTTCTTTATAAGTCTGGTTTGGTGGTTAAGAACTCCTCTAACTTGTGTTTGTTGGGGAAAGTCTTTATCTCTCCTTCTATTCTCAATGATATCCTTGCTGGGTAGAGTATTCTCGGTTGCAGGATTTTTACCATTTCAGCACTTTAAATATAACATGCTACTCTCTTCTGTCCTGTGAAGTTTCTGCTAAGAAATCACCTGATAGCCTTATGGGGTTTCCCTTGTATGTAACTGTGTTCTTTTCTCTTGCTACTTTTACAATTCTCTTATCACTACTTTTGCCATTTTAATTATTATATTTCTTGGTGTGGACCTCCTTGGGTTGATTTTGTTGGGAGGTTTTGTGTGCTTTATGGATCTGAGTGTCTGTTTCCTTCCCCAGATTAGGGAAGTCTTCAGCTATTATTTCTTCAAATACATTTTCTACTCCCTTTTCTCTTTCCTTGCCTTCTGAGATCTCTAAATGCAAATGTTATAATGCTGATGATGTCACTACATTTTCTTAATCTATTCTCATTTTTTATTATTCTTTTTTCTTTCTTCTGTAGTGTGGTTGTTTTCCATTACTCTGTCTTCCAGATCACTGATCCATTCTTTTGTCTCCTGAAATCTACTAATAATTACCTTAGTGGATTTTTAATTTCATTTATCAAGTTCTTCACTTCTGACAGGTTCTTTTTTATATTTTCTATCTCTTTGTGGAATGTCTCACTGAGATTCTCCACACTTTTCTCAAGTCCAGTGAGTGCCATTATAACCATTACTTTGAATTCTTTATCAGGTATATTGCTTATCTCTGTTTCATTTAGCTCTTTTGCTATTGTTTTGTCCTATTCTTTCATTTGAGACATATTCCCCTGTATCCTCATTTTGTCTAACTCTCTGTGTTTGTTTCTATGTGTTTGGAAAGTTGGTTATTTCTCCTGATCTTGAAAGTATTGAAGAAGAGGTCCTGCACTGGAAAGTTGGTTATATCTCCTGATCTTGAAAGTATTGAAGAAGAGGTCCTGCACCTTCACCAGAACCAGGTGCTTGAGGCACATCTCCCATATGGGTCTCATGCACTGTACTGTTGTGTCTGAGTTATGTTTGCCTTCACTCTAGTTGACTGCAATGGTTCACTTTACCTGTTATGAACCAGGTTTGGTCCCTGTGCTCTTAAGAGGCCAGACTAGGACTGGAGCGGGCTTATAGTTGGGCAGCGTCAACAGTCAGACCAGAGGCTTGCCCTTAGCCCACAAGCAAGCATTACAGTTGTCCCAAACTTCAGGACACTCTCTTTGCCTTGTTCCCTGAGAAGATTTTGTTGGTGGACAGGGCCAACAGTCAGGCCAGATACCTGTTGGGGTTGGATACACATTGATCAGCAAGTCATTCTCTCTACATTGCCAGTTATAAAGTTCAGTTGCTGAGGCTGTAGTCAAACTTGTGTGTGTTTGTATTTCTCTCTCCCCAAGGCAGAGGTGCAGGTCCCTACCAGGGCTTCTCACAGAATGAAATAGGACAAGAGCTGCTTTGGAGGGACTCCTATCATGTGGAGTGGATTGGATGGGGTAGAACCATAGGAAAATGAAGGGAGAGATGTGTGGTGTTAGCAAAATAGGCGAAGCATGTTCTTGCTGTTTCCCACAGATGTCTGGCTATGTAGGGTTGGGGGGGGGTGAGAGAAATGGGGCCTGCCTATTTTATTGGGTAAATCTTCTAAAGGTCCCTGCCCCTCCAGCACATGTTCTGAGATTAATAAATAAATATCCTTCATATATATACCCCAGGCACTCTTCAAACTACAGTTTCCACATAGTATCTCAGTGGGACTCTTTATGCTGGCTCTTTAAAGATGGGAACACAGTTTCCTACTGTTCTCTAGACTGTTAATTTTTCAAATACCCAGAGTTATGCCCCACTGGTTGTTAAAAAAAAATAAAATAAAATAAAAATAAAACAAAAGAAACAAACAAACAACAACAACAACAACAAAAACAAATCCAGAATTAAGCCCTATTGGTTTTTGCAGACAAATATTTGAAGATTCATCTTCTCAGTACAGGTCCTTCACGTCTGGGGTATCTGCTGTGGGTCTGATCCTCCCTCCCTTGTGCCATAATGTCCCTCCTGTTTGGTTAGTCTTGCCTGGAGTTTTGTTCCTGATGACATCTCTGCCTCTCTTACTTTTTTCAATGTGTCTTCTTTATTATTAACTGTGGAAAGACTGTTCTGCCAGTCTTTGGGTCATTTTCTGGGTTGGATGCACAAATGTATCTACAATCTAGGTGTGTCCTGGACAAGGTGAACTTATGATCTTCCTACTCACCATCATCTTAGAATTGCCCACTTTTTAAAATTGAAGTATGGCTGACACACAGTGTTACATTAGTTTCAGGGGTACAATGTAGTGATTCAACAGCTATACATTATACCATACTCACAAGTGTGGCTACCATCTGTAACCATAGAACACTATTACAATACCACTGACTGTATTCTCTATGCTGTAACCTTTCATCTCTGTGGCTTATTCATTCCATTTCCTTCACTTTGGAAGTATAATTTCGCTGGATACAAAATTGTAGACATTGTAGAATTGCTTGTAAATATTGTTTTGTTTTTTTCATTTCAAAATTTTCAGCATCTCATTCTACTATCTTCTTATGAGCATCATTTATGAGATATTTGATTTAATTCTTATATATGTTCTTCCATAGGTAAGATGTTCACTCTTCTTCCTCCCAGACCTTCTATCTTCTTTCAAGATTTTCTCATGTCTTTGACAATCTGAATTTGAGTATGATTCACATTTTTTTTTTTTAATCATGCTTGGTGTTATCTCAGCTTCCTGGATTTATGTTTTTTTTTTTTTAATCTTTCATTACTTTTGAAAAATTCTCAGTTGTTACCATCAAAAATATTTCTTTTGTTTCTTTGTCTCTCTCTTTTTCTTCTAATATTTTCATTACATATATATTACACCTTTTATAATTGTTCCATAGTTCTTAGATGTTCTATTATTTTAAATTATTTTACTCTTAAATTTTGGAAATTTCATTTATATTTCTTCAAGCTCACTGGTTCTTTCATTGGCCATGTTCAGCACATTGATGAGCTCATCAAAGACATTCTTCATTTCTGTTACAATCATTTTGATTTTTGGTATATTTTTAAAATTCTTTCTTAGAGTTTCTCTCTACTTACATTACTCATTTGTTCTTGCATGTTGTCTGCTTTTTTCAAATAGAGCTCTTAGAATATTTATCACAGTTAATTTACATTCTTGGTTTGATCATTATAAAATGTCTGCCATGTATGAGTCTAGTTTTGATATTATTTCTGTGTCAACAAACTATTTTTTGTCTTTTAGTATTCTTCTTGTTATATGGAAAGCTGAAAATAATGTATCAGGTAAAAAGGACTGACATAAATAGACCTTTGGTTTGAGGCTTTTTGTTTGTTTTCCTGGCTATGATTTAGGCTGTGCTTATTGTTGGCTGTAGCTCTATGTCAGAAAAACTAAAAGTTCCCCTGGAGTTCTTGTTTTCACCTTCCCTGTTGTGTTTCAGTTTCCTTAGATGTTTCTTCTTAAATAAGATCTGAGATGGGCAGTTTTTTTCAGTTGCACTCATCTCTTGTTATACAGGAACCCTACAGATGTGGTAATAAGCTATACAAGGAAGGGAAGCATTCTATTGCCATATTATTAGGTCTCATCTTGATACTTTTGTGAGCTTTTTGTGTCTCTGGGTACAAGTACTGGGCACAAAGTTCACAAGTATATTTCAGTCTTTTTTTTTTTTTTTTTTTTCTCCCATTACTTGAGACAGGAAGTCTAGAGAAGGTCTAGAGTTAGGAATTTACTTTCTCTCACATGGAAGCTGGAGTGAGCTACAATTGGGTATTTCTCTTCCTCCTAGTTTGTTAAGCTCTGGTAAGCCCCACTGGATCATCAGGCTCTGAAAAATACTTTCTTTCAAAGGTAGTCTTCATTAAGAAAGAAAATGTTTGGGCACATTTCAAAATGGCTACCTTTTCCTTCCCTGTGCCAGAAGCACAAGCGAGATTTCTCTCCAATACTCCCTGTCAGACCCTGGAAGAGCTCTTAGAAGTCAAACTCATGCAAGTCTGGGGGTCCTGTTAAGACAGACCCTCTGTGGAAGTTTTTTACTCTTGAGTCTGTCCACAGTGAGCCTCAAACACATCATCAATTACAGTTAAGATTTCCTGCCCCAGTACAGTTGTTCTAGTGTTTTCTTTTCTGCTCCAATCAACTGTGACTCTCTGTTTCCATTATTTGTCTCTTCAATTTTGGAAGCAGCATTTACCCTATAATATCAATTATCTTATGAAAAGAGTTGATTAATTTCAGTTTGTTCAAGACTTTTTTGTTTAATGAAGATGAGAGTGTTGCCTTTTAAGATCCTTACATGGTAGAGTGGAAGCCCAAGGTCCTGAGAAGTTTTGAATTGAACAATGAAGGAGGTAGCACATCCAGAAGAGACTTCACAAGCACAACTGCTAGTTCTAGCTACTTTCTACACTTGGGCTATAACTAGTATTCTCTACTTCTAAGACATTAAAACCTCTTAAAAATTATTTAGTAAGAAAGAGAGATTTCAGGGTACATGGTACATAAAAACCAAATGCCTAATAACTGAGGATTATAAATATCTTACAAAATCTTTACTCTGAAACTAGGTGAAGAAGAGGATATGCACCAAAGACTGGACTTTGCCAAGATATAAATATCTAAGGGGCACCTGGGTGGCTCAGTGGGTTAAGCCTCTGCCTTCAGCTCAGGTTGTGATCCCAGGGTTCTGGGATCAAGCCCCACATCAGGCTATCTGCTCAGCGAGAAGCCTGCTTCTCCCTCTCTCTCTGCCTGCCTCTTTGCCTACTTGTGATCTCTCTCTGTCAAATAAGTAAATAAAATCTTAAAAAAAAAAAGATATAAATATCTAAGAGTGAGCACTAACTTTTGAGTTATCCTAGAGTCATGCCAAAGGGAAATCATTACCCAGTCACCAATGGGTAGAGAAAACGTATAGAAACTGTGCCAAGAAATGAAAACAAGAGTTCTGTACTGTATAGAGTTGTCCAAGAGTCTACTGACCTGGAAGAGGAGAAGAATGAATTGAGGGTTAGAAAAGGAGTGGCCAAAGTCAATTCCAGTAGAGAAGGACACCAAGGAAGTTCCACCAGGAATTCCATAAACATAGCCTGTAGGTTTCAATGTCCCTCTTATGTCCTCATTCGTCTCTTTCAAAGGACCATGTTTATATCCACTAAGGAACGGTTGTCAATGTCCTATGTCGTGTTTTTCAAGAAGTCAGAAAAGCTGTTTACCCACCCATTTCAAAACATTCTCTACTCTAATGCAATGGAGTTTGAAATCCTATGTCTATTAAAGAATTTTTAAGGTTTCCTCTTTCTGTGATACTGTTTAAAAACATTAATAGTTCTGAGAGGACAAAAAGACTTATTTCACTAGTATTTTTATTATTTGTTTACTAATGCTGCACTCTTCACAACAGGAACTAGATTCTCAAAATAGGGTACTCAGAGAGAGAAATAGAGAAGGAGGAAAGAGTTTTGAAAGCCAATGATGCTTTCAAGAAGGGGAGGTTGTAAGGGAATTTGATTTTTTTGCACATTTCCACACATATCTGTAAATATGTATGCCTACATACACACAACTGAGAAATTGTCACACCAGCCTCAAAATCTCATGTTGTTTTATTCGAACATTTTGTATAATACTTATTACTTACAAATACCTATTTCATATGATGTCTGTGTTTTATTATTCCGAACAGACCTTAAATTCCTTGAGATGAAATGTTGGGCTTCATAGAATTATGATTGAATGAAACAATCCATTAGCCACTTATATAGGCATTTTTTAATATACAAGATGTACAAAGTACAAGATCTAATATATCAAGGTGGCTATTAATATTTCATGGTAACAATTCATTCACAGATGATTGCTGTAAGAACTAAACCCTTTCATACACAGAAGACTTAGTACTACATTCAGAAATGCAACCAAAAGGAAACAGACCTGAGGACCATACATGTATCATAAATTGGAAAATGCCCTTGGAAATTAGTTTTAGTCCCCTTCAGGTACTTACTCAAAGGCAAGTTCAGTGCAAGAAGAAAGGAGTTAAAGATTCTCTTCAGTGCATTTGGTAAATTCTACCAGGTCCCTCGCTTGTAAAGAATTATATATGCATTACTTCGTTACTGGAGTCAAGTGAAATTAGAGAATGGATGGTTCTTGGAACTTTAGAGATTCAAAGCAATTTGTCTATTAACTTGTTGCTGACTTATAAGGAGAATATCATCTCAATTTTATCAATCCAGTTTCAACTAAACACAAGCCAATAAATTAATAGTCCTGAAGGTTTAAATATATGTCTTATATGCTAATATTGTTTGGTATCTTTGCAGTTTTATGTTCGTAATCACAGTTATATGAGAAAACCCTATCTTTAAATAATTATGATGTTAATGAAGTTGCCATTATAACATCATAATATACTGTAATATACTTGCTCCTTGTCTCTTCTCTCTCCCCCATACCTTCTTGTTTCTCTCTCTTTATTTAGCATATTGAGATTTATTATATTTAAATATGATAATAGACCAGTCTATGATTAGGAGTATTATGATTCAAGACCAATTTTGCATCAGTTCCCAAACCACAGTAAAGAAATAGATGGATAGATCAGTAGGTAGATAAATGTATATAGATAGACAAAAACAAAACAAATATCTCCATCTTTACCTCAGAATACAGTACATTTGGACAACAAGACACTACTATCTCCTTACACAAATGAAAACTAAAAGGAAGGAGAAAATATCTCGCAGCCTCTATCTCCAGACTGGCTGGTTTAAACCAGTACTCCTTGGGTCTAACAATATTGACTAATATTACTGTTACACAGCACCATTACATCAGTGTCTCCCAAATCTGACTGAATTATAGATAAATCCTGGTTATTTGTTAAAAAACATGAATTCTGGTCACCAAACAGAATGTTCTAAAACAGAATTTCTCAGGGTAAATCTTTATTATCTGTATGTTTGAGAGAAACCCTACATCATTCCTATTATCAGAAAAGATTGGGAAATGTTGATTGTTTCATTTTATTTAAGATTTACCTGAACAACTACCTGAAGTGAGAGTTAGAAGGTAGAAAACATCTGAATTATTACAAATGAGAAAACGCACACGTAGAGACATTAAATGCTTGGTGAAGTTCACACAGCTAAAAAAAAGGGGGCAGGGCTAGCTCTTAACTCCATATAATCTGGCATATATATATATATATGAACTGGCATATATATATATGAAAAAATATATATATATATATATTTTTTTAAACTAATAGTACTCCAGATTCTTGGTTGTTTCCCTACTCTGCTGGCCACATGGTTGTTATTTAAGACAAAGGTTCTGGATAGAAATAAGTAAGTAAGAAATAGAATAACCTGCAAAGTAAGAAATAACCCTTAATTCACTGAGTCTCTCTGCTACATACGAGTATCTCCATTGCTTACACAGATTTCTCAATCCTTCTGGCTCTCTGAAGCATTCTTTTGCAATCTCCTGCTGTCACTACCCTGCCTTCTTTTTGAAGGATCCAGACTCAATATTATTCTTTCCTGCCCAGTCTCCTCTTTCCCAAATACCCATCCATCCAGGAAAAATGGTCAATGTCTTTAGATAGAAAGCCGGTAATTCAAGGCTGAAATATAGGATGTAAAAATATGTGAATATTTAATGGAGCTAGAACTAGAATACTGGACTCTCTGTGGCCCAAGGCAAAGCATTTCACTTCTTTGGGTCTCGCAGGTGAATTATTTTAATCTGAGCAGACATTTTAGAGATAGAAGAATGTAGACCATCTGATCAAGTCTCTTATATTAGAAGAAGGGAAATTAAGATGTTAAAAGTTAATTTAGTAATTCACATGAAATTACAAAACTTAAAAGTGTAAAGTAATACGTTTGAGGATATAATGCCTTTGTCTCTTGCCTAAGCAGGATTCCTCTTTTTCTAAGCCCATGCAAATCAGGAAATAACTCATTCTCTCTTTTGTGTTAACTTCACCATACCAAACTTTGCACTGAGTGCTTTATATAAATTATTTTTTACTAAACCTCAAAACAACCTTTCAAACTAAATATTGCAATCTCCAACTGATTTATGAGGAAACTGACTCACACATTAAAAGCCTATTACTTTCATCAAAATCAAAAGCTTCTGCACAGCAAAAGGAAACAGTCAAGAAAACAAAGTGGCAACCCACGGAATGGGAGAAGATATTTGCAAATGACAGTACAGACAAAAGATTGATATCCAGGATCTATAAAGAACTCCTCAAACTCAACACACACAAAACAGACAGTCATATCAAAAAATGGGAAGAAGATATGAACAGACAGTTCTCCAATGAAGACATACAAATGGCTATCAGACACATGAAAAAATGTTCATCATCACTAGCCATCAGGGAGATTCAAATTAAAACCACATTGAGATATCACCTTACAACAGTTAGAATGGCCAAAATTAGCAAGAGAGGAAACAACATGTGTCGGAAGGGATGTGGAGAAAGGGGAACCCTCTTCCACTGTTGGTGGGAATGCAAGTTGGTGCGGCCTCTTTGGAGAACAGTGTGGAGATTCCTCAAGAAATTAAAAATAGAGCTTCCCTATGACCCTGCAATTGCACTACTGGGTATTTACCCCAAAGATACAGATGGAGTGAAAAGAAAGGCCATCTGTACCCCAATGTTTATAGCAGCAATGGCCACGGTCTCCAAACTGTGGAAAGAACCAAGATGCCCTTCAATGGACGAATGGATAAGGAAGATGTGGTCCATATACACTATGGACTATTATGCCTCCATCAGAAAGGATGAATACCCAACTTTTGTAGCAACATGGACAGGACTGGAAGAGATTATGCTGAGTGAAATAAGTAAAGCAGAGAGAGTCAATTATCATATGGTTTCACTTATTTGTGGAGCATAACAAATAGCATGGAGGACAAGGGAAGTTAGAGAGGAGAAGGGAGTTGAGGGAAATTGGAAGGGGAGGTGAACCATGAGAGACTATGGACTCTGAAAAACAATCTGAGGGTTTTGAAGGGGTGGGGGGTGGGAGGTTGGGGGAACCAGGTGGTGGGTATTGGAGAGGGCATGGATTGCATGGAGCACTGGGTGTGGTGCAAAAACAATGAATAGTGTTATGCTGAAAATAAATTTTAAAAATTAAAAAGAAAAAGCCTATTACTTTTTGCAAAAACAAAAATATGGTTCACATTTAGGATTTTTTTTTTAATTCAAAAATATTATCACTTAGCCCCTTCTCATGTAGTTGTCACCTAACAGCTCTACTTTTCAAAATGCATAAATCCTTCTAAAAAACAACTGGAAACAAATAAATAGAAAAGAGAGTGCATTTATGTATGAAGCTAAGAAGTAGAGCTAATAGGGAAGGTAATAGATAAAGGGAGAGTCATATACAGAGACAGTTGAATGGGCCAGAACAATGACCACAATCAACATAGTGAAATCAACATAGTTACATTAAGAGCTTATCCTAGGCATAATGAAAAACCATTGCAAGATTTTATACTAGGGACATGCATTGATTTACTTTTGAGAATATTGCTCTGTGTCTGCTTTGTGGAGAAAGGCCTATGAGGAGATGAGAGAGGAGACAGGGAAATATCTAAGCAAGCTTTTGCTTGAATTCCATTAGGTTATGGTTTCTGGGACTATATATAGTAGTAGAGACAGTGAGAACTGGTAGAAGTTTGGTTATGTTTTGGCAGAAGAGCTATCTTAATTAACAGACTGGGTCTAGAATATGAAAGAAAGAAGAACAATCAACTCCTAGATTTATAGCCTGAGCACCTAGGTGGCAGTGGTAGTAACCTTCCTTGAGCTGATGGGATAGTATGGACTGAGGTGGAGGACTACAACTGATAGTTCTGCTCTGGCCAAGTTCAATCTGAGATGCCTATTAGTCTGGTAGTGATTATTAGTTGACTATCTTAGATTTGAGCACTTGAGAAATGTTTGAATGGGAATACTGAGAGTTCAGAAGAACACAAATAGTATTTGAGACAATGGGATCAGTTGCCATCACCTAGTGATAGAGTATAAATAAAGAGGATCAGAAGGCTGAGAGCTGAGGCCAGAATCCTAAGGCAACTGTACCAATTGGATAGTTCATCGACAATGTGGAGCTATGAAAAAAGAATGAAAAGTGCAGTTAGTGAGATAGGAGGAAAGTCAGGAGAGCATGGTGTCCTGGAAGCAAAAGAAAAAGATGTTTCAGGATGGATGGAATCATAGATCATGTTAAATACTATAGAGGGCAATAGCAATATGATGGAAAAATAACCATTAGTCATGGGTAGATGTAGATTGATGGTGACCTTGCTCAGAACTGTTCACAAAGAATGACAAAGTCCAAAGTCCAATTGAAATGAGTATGGGTGAGAAACAAAATGTGAGGTGAGTACCCAGAGAACACAAATGTAAAGAACTCATGATTTTTTTTCTGTGAATAGAAGCAGAGCAATAGTAGCCTAAACTACAAGGTTATATGAGGTAAGAGACAATATTTTATTTTATTTTATTTTTTATTTATTTAATTTTTAAAAATTTTTTAAAGATTATTTATTTATTTATTTGACAGATAGAGGCCACAAGTAGGCAGAGAGGCAGGCAGAGAGAGAGAGAGGAGGAAGCAGGCTCCCTGCTGAGCAGAGAGCCGGACGTGGGGCCCGATCCCAGGACCCTGGGATCACAACCTGAGCTGAAGGCAGAGGTTTTAACCCACTGAGCCACCCAGGCGCCCCAAGGGACAATATTTTAAAGGATATTTTGAAGGAACCAGTAAAGAGTGGAAGCTTGATGATTCAGAGGAGAAATAGTTTAATTACAGAAATTAAATCTTGAAGATGATAATAGTAAATGGAATTTCTGGCACAAATTAACTTGGTCTTGACATGATTTTTTTCTATAATAAGGGAAACCACAATAAGGAATACTATAATAAAGGAAATAACACAGTAGGGTGGTAGGATTTTTGGTCAAGATGAATTATCATAAAATTCCATTTATTGTGTACAAGGTTATCAGCTTAGAGAGCATGCAGGGAGTAGGTATCGAAGATTTGAGAAGGCATGAAACTGCCACTTCGGAAAGTAGGAAGGTAAATTTAATAGGAAAATGTATGTCTCCAAATTCATCTCTAGTCATTCTCTCAGTTGTTTATAATACAACATCCACACTGGCATACTTTATGTCCCTTGAACATACCCAGGTCTTCTCCATCTTCAAGCCTTTGCACTTGCTGTTTCTTTTGCTTGCACCATCTGCTTCCTTCCATATTTTGCATAGCTTCCTGCCTCTTATTCAGGACTCAGTGCAAATCCTACCTCCTCATTAAAGGACTTCCCTGATGGCTCTAGCTACAGGGGCCCTCTCAGTCACATATTACCACATTACCCTATTTTCTCATTTTTATCAGTTGTTGAAATTGGCTTATTTGGTTTTTGTTTTAGGGTTTTTCATCCCTACACTCCCCAATTAAACCTAAGTTCCTGTAAATATTAGGTGCTATTTTCCCAGAGCCTATAAATGCACCTGACAAATAATAAACACTCAAAACTGTCTGGCCAAGAAATAATCAAGCTAGCATTTCTTTTTTTCTTTTTTTTTAGATTATTTATTTATTCATTTGACAGATAGAGATCATAAGTAGGCAGAGAGGCAGGCAGAGAGAGAGGGGGGAAGCAGGCCCCCTGCTGAGCAGAGAGCCCGATGTGGGGCTCGATCCCAGGACCCCGGGATCATGACCTGAGCCGAAGGCAGAGGCTTAACCCACTGAGCCACCCAGGTGCCCCACGCTAGCATTTCTTACCAGTATTTGTGCATCTGCTGTGCGAGCACCTAAATGCAGCCTCCTTACTATGGGTCAGCATTTCACTCTGTTGACTGTGGTCATCGTTCTGGCCCATTGAACTGCCTTTGTGTATGATGTTCCTTTTATCTATTACCTTCCCTATTAGCTCTACTTCTTAGCTTCGTACATAAATGCACTCTCTTTTCTACTAATTATTTGTTTCAAATGTTTAATAGGAAAATTTAGCAGGATTATCTGTGAGTGTTGAGATTCCTTTTGATATGGTGGACATAAATTTAAAGTAATTCCTATTAGTGAATTTTCTCTGATTGTTGAGCTTCTCATTCATAAGTACAAAATAAAAGGATGGTTGAGCTGATCAGGGTTGGGATATTCCAGTGAGTATGATGTTGGATGGTGAGAGAGGATAGAGAAACTTGGAAGATTTCAAAGAGAATATAGGGCTAAAATAAAGAACTGAGGTTTCCAGGGAAAGTGAGCACCTAGAGCGATTGACGAATAGTGCAAAAGTGCTAGAATAAACAACTGCGAACAATTTCAAGTTTTCATGAGTTTGGGGAATTGCTGGAATAAAAGTATTAGAATGAGCTGGAAGAAGAGAAGTTGATAATCAGAGATTACTGAAATATTTAAAACGAACATTTTGGGAGTAGTGTAGGTATAGGTAATGATCACATGACCACGTGGCCAAGAGGGATTCAAAGAAATGTGGGAGGCAAGTAGATGAAGGTTCTAGGAATGTAGGGGTTAGATGTATTATCTATTTGCATGAGAAAAATCTCAAAATATCATAGCTATGGAGAGAGAGACAAGAGCTAGATTCTCTGCGAATTACAAGAGCAAACAATGTCTCAGTACTTGGTAGCATGGAAGTGAAAGGTAATAAAATCTGGTGAGTTGAATTTGACAAAAACAAACAAACAAACAAACAAAAAAAAAACAGTGTTTTTAAGGAGGAAGGAGAAGAAATGTTTTTCAAGTAATGAAAGGGAATAGGGAAGACGCTTGAGTTATGTGGAGTGAAGAAATAAAAACCATGTCCATTCAAGAAGTTCCAGAGAAATAGTATCTTCAGTGTGGCCATGTTTCAGTGACTCAAGAGCATAAAGGGTCCATTCAAAGGAGGAGGTGAGAACAGATTGGGATATGTTTGTGAGAGTGATTCCAATGATACCGAAGGATTAGAGCAGATTGGGGGATGGGAGTTAGGATCGGCTCAGTGAATGTAAACAACTGCAAGGAGATAATCATTTGTATTTTGATATATGGCACTGAAACTTGAATTTCTGTTGACATCCAAGGATGTAGGTAGGAACAACAGATTAATTCCGGAAATCAGAAATATGATTGAAGACTTTGTAGCAGTGTTTATGGTCCCTCTGGCGGGGGGGGGGGGGGGGGGATAGTCCACTCAGCAAAATGTGGGATAACTAGAAACTGAGAATTTGGCTTGGCTGTTCCCTTGAGTAAAGGAGCTGACTTCCCCCATTCGCAGAGGTGACTGGATGATACAATTCCATTTAAGAAATACGTGAAAGATATGGAGGCTATAACTGACTACCAGATCAATAAAAGCTGAAAACATGACTTCACTAAAGAGGAAAAAAAAAAAAGATGTATTCTTTGACTGCATCAATAAAAATTCACTGTCCAGAAAAAGTGAATATACCCACTAGTAGTAGACAGTATCAAAGGCACCATGGCTAATTCTGGGTTTCATCCTTACAGAATAACTTTGGCAAATGGAAGTCTTTCCCTGGATTTATAAGGTGTGGTTAAAACCACAAAGTGATCGTGACCATATTGAATAATAGATTGTCAGGGCATCGAACAAGCCATGTAATAATAAATAGAGTGCTACTTTAGCAGATGAAGGGATCTAGGCTTCTCTAGACATAATAGGACTCTCTAAGAGTATAAGGACAGATTGCTTGGGAAATTTGATCTTTTCTTCTAAAATGACCTTTCTAGACTTATAATTTGTGGGGCCTTGTGTTTCAGAATAAATGAGCATGTTTATTAAGTGTATGTTCTTGGGTCTCATGCCAAAACCATTTAACCAAAGTTACTGAGAATGGATCCAGAAATCTGTATGAGTTAATATGCCATATATCATAACCTCTCCCTCAATTTAATCATAGGAAAAATTAATAAGATCATTAATGTGCTAAGAGATGCTTGACAGGTAGTAGTTTTGGTATATGATGCTATATTAAATGAAAGCTAGGCTTATCTTGACTCACTCATATATCCCAGTGCCTAAACAGTGCCTGCACAAGGTGGGTACTTGATAAACATCTGGTGAATTAATGACTGAAGAAATAAATATTGTCTCTAATCTAGATTTAAGCCCTCTGCATTCTCAACTCCAATTTGGGATATTATTACTGATTAAACACCTGTTTCTCAGTCTTTGCAGAGACTTCTCCCTAGCCAAATCTACCTGTTCTAGAAAGGAGTCTCTATGACTGAGATAATATCCATGTTACCTTTCCTTAATCCATTCTTATCTTTCATTCTGGCCCTCTTAGTCTAACTAAGAAAAGGTCAGTCCTTCCATTTGATTATCCAAACTTGATGCCAGTGCATACTTATCCTAATGGTCATGCTTGATTTTAGCTGTTCAGTCACAAATTTCTTAGGACAGTCTCACCTGGTCTGAGAAATCCTCAGGTCTTCAATAAAACCTACCATGGTTAAACACGGCCATGTCATGACCACTTCTAGCAAAAGAATAAATAAAATTTGCCAGGGCTTAATGTGATTATTCATTCCAAATAGCTTAAAGAACTAGCTCATGAATAAAAAAAAGTTATTCTGATCTTTTCTAATCACAGATTTAAGACTAGCAGGAATAAGCTATAGAAAGGAGATTTTGATTCAAAATCAAGGAGAGCAATCTAAAATTAATCTCCCTACTATAGCATCTACTGTCTTAAAGTAGCCAGCTCCCTTTTACTAAGAGAATTCAAATAGAAACAAAACAATAAAATTTATCAAGAATAGAATCATAAAGCTTGAAGAAACTTCAGAGATCAATTTAATATACTATTTCAACCTCATCCTTTTATATGTGTGGAATCTAAGGTCTAGAAAAATTGAAATCTACCTAGCTTTATATATAGCTTATTAATGCCAATAGTATGAATACAAGCTGGCCTTAGGGCTTTTTCCACATATCTTCTCTAATTGTAGAAGTGGTATCTGCTTTGGTTTATAGGACTCTCTCATATAAATTCTAAACTAACAACTCATTCTTTTCGGGTTTTTTTGTTTATATATGGAATTTTATAGTTAATTAATTTTACATGGAAATGAAGTGAATCATGACTCTCAATTTACATATTTGCAAACTGAAAAAAAAATCAAAAGCAAATCTGCCTGAAAACAGCTTATGACAACCTGTTATTTACTGACAAAGAAGTAACTCTCTTTTTTTTTGGCAGGTGAAACAAATGAAATGACACCCACCTTCTTGTTGTGTATAACACGATCCTCCCCTTGGGCCTGAGAATACCATTTTGCCAATGGTAGAGAAAGGAAATAACATTTGCAGAACGTCTGTTTGGTAGGTGTTTCATATATGTAATCACATTTAATTTCATTTAATCAGCACAATATCTCTGTGAAATGGGATAGTACAGTCCTTTTACCAATGAGGAAATTGTATCTTAAAAGAGTTTACTGCCATCTTTAAAGCCCTATAGCTAATACATGATAGAACAAGATATGATATTAGATCTTAGTTAGGGGGATGAACTACTCCAACCTGCTCAGAACTTGGGAGTTTCCCAGGACATGTTCAGTGTTAAAGTCCCAGTCAAACAGAGAAGGATGCTCACCATAGTTAGTCCAAAATCCAGGGAAAGGACAAAGAAGTCCTTTCCCAAGCTTATCAGTCACTAGTGACTCAACTTGGCATGGTATAGGGAAGGAGGGTGAGGATAGGGGTTGTGATATAGTGTTACGACACAGATTTCTGGATCCATTCTCTGTTGATTTTGACTGAATGTTTCAGGAATCCAAAATTATTCTGAGATACATTGTCTATAAAAATGTTTTTAGAAATAACATTTTAGAAGTAAGGATCAGACTTTCCAAGAAATCTATCCTTTATGCTCATAATGGGTTCTAGAGGAGCCTAGACACCTGTATTTGCTGGCCTCATTAGTAAATTTGATTAGTAACATAAGTAACATTTAAAGATCATCAACATTATGGAAGCCTCTGTTCCAACTGTGTTTGGCAGTAAGGAGATAAATGCAGTCTTCTCCTTAGAAAAAGATAGAACATCATTCTGTGATCTTTGTAGCCAAAGGCCAAGATTGAGGGACATCAGATACGCCCAAAAGCCATTAATCATGTATCTGAATGATCCCTTTGGGCCAATAGTTCTCAAACTATACCATGTGTATAAGGAGCACAGCAGAGATCAAACATAGCATGCACAGTCTTGTGGTCAACGTTTTGAGTCTGATTTCATTTGTCCAAGGTAAGGCCCATGTGATGGTTCCTTTTTTGTGCCAACTTGACGTGGGGTGCTGGATATGTCTTGAGAGTGTTTCTGAATGAGATTCATACTTGAATCAGTAGACTAATTAAAGTAGATTGCCTTCCCCAATATAGGTAGGCATCATACAATCCACTGAGGACGTGAATAGAACAAAAATGCAGAGGAAGGGTGAATTCACTTTTTGCTGGCTGCATGAGCTAAGACTTCAATCTTCTGCCCTTGGAATGGGCTTATATCATCAGCACTAGCAATTCTGAGTTCCTTAGACTCAGGCTGAAATTTATACTGTGGTGTTTCCTGGGTCTCCAGCCTACAGATGGCAGATCATGGGACTTCTCAGCTATAATAATAAAATGCGGCAATTCTTTACAATGAATCATATCTATCTATCTATCTATCTAGCCATTGATCATCTATCTATCTATCTATATCCTATTGGTTCTGTTCCTCTAGAGAACCTTGATTAATACATCCAAGAATATATATTTTATCTGCCCCTTTTTTCCAAATAGTTAATTCTGACACTTTCCTGATTGCCTAAGCTAAACTATAACCTTACATTCATTCTTTGCTTATTCTCTACCTAACATGATACTAGACTCTAGTTGGTGAAGGGGGTTTGGATAATGCCTAATTTTATAAAAGCAGACTATAAACTAAAGAAATTTTTAACCTGGATGACAATAGATCCAATCATATGTCTGTTTTGATGTTGCTGTTGTTGTTTTTCTGGTGGCAAAATCCATTTTGAAACTGTCTCAAAAGAAAAGCATCTGGATGGGAAAAGATTTTGGATTAGGCATTTTGCTGATTTCTTCTCCTTGTCATTCATATTTCAGTGCTAATTTTCTAAAGTCTTTTACACAAAACAGTTTCAAATTCCATACAAGGCAAATTGGGCAAATTCCATTTCAGAATTGCAGTTGTGTTGACACACGGTAATCTTATTAGCAATAAAAGGATATTACCTATAATTGAATAGCTCTGCAATTAGCAAATTTCAGAGCCAGAGAACACCATTATTCTTCAGTTTTACATTTGTTTTTACCCACAGCAGGAAATGTTTGAATTACCGACAAAACTGTTAGCATGTTCTTGCTCTATTAAATGAAAAAATAACTTAATAAAAAACTGCTTCACCCAGAATAAATATTAACTACAGTTCATGCAGATAAGCTTGACTTTAGCAATCAAGACTGTGTTACACTCATACTTTGATAAATAATGTGTCCATTTGTTTCAAATAATGTAACATGTGTGTCACCCCAAAATCTGATTGGGTAAAATTCTGTGTTGATAATAAAGGCCAGGTCTCCATTTATTTAAACAAATATATCTGTGTGGAAAATAATTAAAGTATTCATCTGAAGAAGTTATATTTGGTATCTTCATGACAGCTGTATAATTGGGTCATTCTAATACTATAACACAAACACACACACATACACACACACACACACACACACACACATTTCTTTTAAAATGGATTTAGTTATGTTCCAGGACTCAACATCACCCATGGAACAAATTACATTAAAATTACAATTAACTTCCGCTCAACTGTCAGCAGAAATCGATGTTGCTGTGTACATACTGCCTCTTCCTCACTTTTATTAAGCCCCTTTCAATTATGAGGGAACATAAATTGGAAGGATGTCGCTATGTCATCTACAGTATTAAAATGTACGAGGAACATTGACCCTGGCCTCTAGAGACTATGTGAAAAGCCATTTATATGCACAGCTGTACAAATTGCCTGAGTTTAATGCTAAATTCCGTGGAAAATCATCTTTGCTGCTCTGCATCTGAGGAAGGACAAGGTTTAAATATTTAATGTGTTCCCTTACCAGACAAGCCCAGTCAGCAGTGAATTAGTGAACCAGCCAGTACAGAGAGCTCCTTTTGGGAATGACAGGTTTTGCCTTTGAATGCAAGGAGTGACCTGAGTTCACACTTTGCCAGAAACAGCAGGCAGGGGAAGAGCCAACTCCATCAGTCCACCTTGCCCTCACCAATGTTATCTTCCTTAAAACTACTCCCAGATGGATTCCTAGATCCTGTTTCTAGTCTGTTCTTCAATGTTGGTTGCAACAGTATCCCTTCACCTCTATCAGATCTTTCTTCATAGACATGTACTGGTCATGAAAATATATTTTGGACATATTATTGAAAGAATACCTCTTCATATTAAAAAGACAAACAAACAAAAACAAAAGAATCTGGCCATAGATGGAAATCTTATGTCTGAATGTAGCTTTCAGAGTGATTTGCAATAGTTCAAATCCCACTTGACCATTTATTTACTGGCTCTGTCAATTTACTTATCTTCCACGTGCCTCTGCTTTCTCTTATGCAAAAGAGAGGAAAATAATCTTTTTATGTAAAAAGCAAAAATGATCAGAACATGCTCACAGAACTGTCTTGGAGTAAAAGACACCAAATGAAATATAAAGTATTAAAAGAAAACATCAGCTATTTTCAAGAGACATTGTAATTTAAGTCATGATTTACTTTTGTATTAATGTACCCAGTCTTCTTTATATTGAGCTGAAATCTGTCTCCTTATCATCTTTACATCTTACCTTATTGAGAATTCTCCAAAGATAAAATCAGATGTCTCAGGAGCTAATGAGTTTCTTGTCATAAAGGTGTTCAAACAGAAGTTGTGGCATTTATGTGTCAGAGGGCACTTAAGCTTTGGTTACAGTTGCACCAGGTCAGCTTCCAACTGGGAGGGCAGAAGGAGATCAGAACAATGAAAGTGGGGTGGGGAGTGCAAAAGAACTCAATATGAGAATCACTAGGAGACATTTTCAAAATGTCCAAGTTAAGGCCTCATCTTGATGGATAGGGAGAAGGGTGCAGGAGTTAGAAGACAGACTAACCCTCTTTTCCAAACTGGTTTCGGAAATTACTAGACCAATGGGAATTTGGAATTACTCAGGCTGAGCAACATCTTGAGTCAGGACTGGAGATGTTTACCTAGATTGGTGAGTCTCAACCCTGTACACATTAGAGTCACCTGGGGAGCTTTTCAAAAGTACTAATGATCAGGCCTCACCCCAGATCAGTTAAATCAAAATCTCTGGGAGATGGGCCAGAGCACTGAAGCTTTTAAAAAGCTCCCCAGGTAATTCTAATGTGCAGCCAAAGTTGAGAACCAATGATCTATAGATACTGACCTAGATACCCTTAAATGTTCTTTTTTAATCTGCAAATCTGTGACTTGTAGCATTTCAAACTAAGCAAACACAAATCTCCAAAATAATAATTATTATGTAGATTAGGACATGTATTGAGCTGCATTATAATGATGACAGTAATAATAGTAAATAATATCAGTTTAATTAAGCACACTCAAGTCTCTAACACCCAAATGGCTATAGTTTAGAAAGTTTAACCATGTTGAGTAAGATTCCATAGTTGATTAGAGGTCAAGCTGGGAATCAAGTCTGGTTCTTCACATTATCGAATTAGTTCTGTTTCTGCTCTATCACCATTAGCTTTTGTTTCTCAGGTCCTCTGGTGCCTAATTCTATTTGTATTAACAGATCGTGCTCTGACTCCTTTAAAGTAGTCTACAGAAGTTCAGCTATCTGTTATGATTCTAAGCCAATCTATAGTTTTTAACAGATACTTACAGACTAAAGACCCTTTGTGTTTACTTTGATGACAAATTTGTGGTCTCAGAGAACTGAGGGCTAGTTAGAGTTCAGTGAATCAAAGATTTGATTACCTTTATGGCAATTACATATGAAGTAATTCTTAAAGTAATAAAACAATCAACTTACCTTTAAAAAAAAAAAAGCAAGGGGCAACATTTCCTTTTACTCCAACATATGCAAATCAGATTTTCTGCTTGCTTGTTTGTTAAGTGTAGAAGGTAACGAGAATTTTACTAGCCAAGTCATGGTGCCAAAATTGAGTTTGACATTTCCTAGTTATTTGTATTAACAATTAAAGCATTTAGAACCCTTAAAAACTTACCCGACTTCCACTTCCAGGAAGATGAAACAGAAGTACTTTCCCTTATTGCTTCAGGTAAGTACAACTAAAATCCTTGTTCATATGTAAAACAAATAGAGAAGGCACTGAAAGGTAAAGAAAGAAGAGAAAGAATACCAACAAGAGGAGTCAGGACCTGACTGAAGAATCATACAGTGGTGAAATTCTGGACCTTCTTTTTGCCTCATATTTCCCAGCTAAAGAAGCCAGCAACTGGAAATGTCAATAGACACAGACCAAAAAAGACAAAACAAGGGCTAATCTCTCTAATCAAAGGACCAAGAAATGGGCAGCCAAGCAAGAAAAGAAACCTTGATATAATAACTGTTCTACTGTAGCCAAATACCATAGGAAATGAAGCTGTACCCCTACCCTCACCCATACAAGGAAATGTTATGTGGAGAGTTTAAACTTCCACTCTTCCTAAACTGTAATGAGGCACCCCAAATACTCCCCCAAATGGTATCAGAAAAGCAAAACAAAGATTGAAATTTATTCCCCACTAGATTGTAAGAAGCCCTCCCCTCACTGTAAAATCAGTAGAGACTACATGAGGAGCCTGGACATCCACCCTCACAGAACAGTAATAAGATGATCTTCAACTTTTTGCCAGGTGTTATCAGAGGAGATAGGACCTCCCTACCACCGAGTGGTAATAAGGCCACATCTCCCCATGATCTTAGTGGAGACCATGTAGGGAGCAGTAATGAGGTACTCCTACCCTCAAACAAATATCAGTGGAGGGCTAATGGGGAGCCAGCACTCCCACCCCAACTACAGTAATGAAATTATCCCCTCAGTGTCAATAGAGGCCAACTGGGAAAAATTGACTTCTACTTCCAGCTGGCAATGAAGATGCATCCTCCCCTGTCCCCCACTAGAGCAGTGCCAGTGGAAGCCAACTAAATAGAACCTTAAAATAAGGTCCAGAGTCTTGTAACATAATAATAATTCAAAAAAATCTCTATATTTCAATTAAAAATACCTCATCATATGAAGAACTGAGAGGATCTCAAATTCAATGTAAAAAGAATCATAAAGCTGTATTAGTTTGCTAGGACTGCCATAATAAATACCACAGACCGGGTGGTTTCACAGAGAATTATTTTTTCACAGTCCAGAGGCTGAAAGTCCAGCATAAAGGTGTCAGTAGGCTTGGCTTCATCCTGAGACCTCTCTCCTTAGCTTGTAGGTGGCATCTTCTTCCAATGTTTTCATATGATCCCCCACTGTTGTTTGTCCATGTCCTCTCTTCTTCTGGTTAGAACGCAGTCATATTGGATTGTAACCCATCTATGTAATCTCATTTTACGTTAACCACCTCTTTACATTTCCTTTCTTCAAATGGAATCATAATCTGAGGTACTGGGGATTAGGACTTCCACCTATGAATTTTGAGGAAGGGTAAGAAAATAATTCAGCCCAGAATAGATGCCAATTCTGACATGACAAGGCATTAGAATTATTCGAAAAAGATTTTAAATCAGCCACCATAAAAATGCTTCAGTGAGCAATTGCAAACACACTTGAAACAGAAAAAATGAAAAATCTCAGCCAAGACATGGAAGATAATGAGGAAAAACCAAATGGAAATTTTAGAACTGAAGAATATAATAACTGAAATTAAAAATTCAATGGATGGGATCCATGGCAGAGTAGAGAAGGCAGTGGCAGGAATCACTGAACTAACAGATGGAACAATAGAAACCACCATCTGAACAACAATGAGTATTAAAAACAGTAAAAACGAAAACAACAGAGCCTCAGGGACCTGTGAGACTATGACAAAGATTATCATTCATCTCATCTAAATCCAAGGAGAGAAGAAAAAGAGAGTACAGCTAAAAAAAAAAAAAAAAAAGCCTTAAAGAAAATGGCTAATAGCATTCCAAATATGGCAAAAAATAGAAAGCTACAGAATAGAGAAGGTGAGCAAACCACACACACAGGAGGAGCATAAAGAAATCCATACCATGACACATCAGAGTCCAATCTCTAAGGACTGAAAATAAGCTTAAAATCTCAAAAGCAATATAGGAGGAAAAAAACAAATGACAGTGAATTTCTTAAGTAAAGCCATGGAGGGCAAAAGGAAGTATCACAACATTACTTAAGTACTAAAAGAAAAGAACTGTCAACCCTGAATCCTATATCCAGTGAAAATATCCTTCAAAAATAAAAGGAAATACTGTCCAAAGAAATCTACACATTTAATGCAATCTCCATCAAAATACTATCAGCATTTTCACAGAATAGAACAAACAATCCTAAAATTTGTATGGAAACACAAAAGCCCCAGAATAGCCATTCTAAATTCTAAATAGCAATTCTAAAAAAGAAAAAACAAAACTGGAAGCATCATGATTCCAGATTTCAAGTTATATTACAAAACTGTAATCATCCAGACAGTATGGTACTGGCACAAAAGCAGATACATAGATCAATGAAATGGTATACAGAACCCAGAAAATGACCCACAACTATATGGTCAACTAATCTGCAACAAAGTACAAAAGAATACCCAATGGAAAAAAGATAGTTTCTCCAAAAAATTCTATTGGGAAAACTGGACAGCAGCATGCAGAAGAATGAAACTGGACCACTTTCTTACACAATACACAAAAATAAACTCAAAATGATTGAAAAACCTCAATGTGAGATAGGAGACCATCAAAATTCTAAAGAAGAACACAGGCAGAAACCTCTTTGACCTCAGCCATAGCAACTTATGAGACATGTCACCAGAGGCAAGGGAAACAAAAGCAAAAATGAACTATTAGGACTTCATCAAGATAAAAAGCTTCTGAACAGCAAAGGAAACAGTCAACAAAACTGAAATGCAGTGTACAGAGTGGGAGAAGATATTTGTAAACAATATATCTCACAAAGGTGTAGTATCCAAACTCTACAAAGAATTTATCAAAATCAACACCCAAAAAACCCAATAACCCAGTTAAGAAATTGACAGAAGACGTGAATAGACACTTTTCTTAAAAAGACATCCAGATGGCTAACAGACACATGAAAAGATGTTCCATATCACTCATCATCAGGGAAATACAAATCAAAACAATGATGAGCTATCCTCTCACACCTGTCAAGATGGCTAAAATTAACAACACAAGAAATAACAGGAGTTGGCTAGGGTGCAGAGAAAGGGAAATTCTCTTGAACTGTTTGTTGGAATGCAAACTGGTCCAGTGACTGTGGATAACACTATGGAGGTTCCTCAAAATGTTAAAAAACAGAACTAGTTAAGATAGATAAAAAATAGAACTAGGACCCAGAAGTTGCACTTCTAGGTATTTACCCAACAGATAAAAAAAGAAATTCAGATTTGAAAGGACATATGCACCCCAATATTTATAGTACCATCATCAGCAATAGCCAAACTATGGAGAGAGCCCAAATATCTGTGGACTGATGAAGGGATAAAGAAGATATGGTGTGTGTGTGGATATATATGCAATGGAATATTACTCAGCCATCAAAAAGAATAAAATCTTGCCATTTGCTACAACATGGATGGAGCTAGAGTATATTATACGAAGGGAAATAAGTCAGTCAGGGAAAGACCAATACCATATGATCTCACTCAGATGTAGAATTTAAGAAAGAAAACAGAGGAACATATGGGAAGGGGGAGAAGAAAAAAAGGAGAGAGGGAAAAAACTGTAAGAGATTCTTAATGATAGAGAATAAACTGTGAGTTGATGGAGGAGGAAGGGCTAGATGGGCGATGGGTATTAAGGAAGGCACCTGTGATGAACACTGGGTGTTTTATGTAAGTGATGAGTCACTGAATTCTACTCCAGAAACCAAATTGCACTGTATGTTAAATACCTAAAATTAAAAAAAAAAAGAATAAAGTAAAAACAAAAATAAAAGCATGCAAAGCAAAATAAAACAAAACAAAAACCCCACAAGAAATGAAAGGAAAATTAAGACATTTTCAGATGAAGGGAAACTAAGAGAATTTGTCAGCAGCAGATGTTTCAAAAGAACAGCTAAAAAAAAAAAAAAACCAGAAAGAAAGAAAAACAAAGGAATTTTGCAACATCAAGAAGGCAGGAAAAACATGGTAAGCAAAAATATTTCTCTTCTGGAATTTTCTAAATTATATTTGAAAATCGAAGCAAAAATTAATATGTTTTCTGTGGTTCTAAATGTATGTAGAGAAAATATTTAACACAAGGATATTACAAATGAGGGATGGTAAAGCTTTCTATGCTTCAATTAAACTGGTAAAATGGTGACACCAGTAAACTCTGATGTGATGTATATATAATGTCATACTTACAGAAAGCATTAAAAAAGCTATTCAAAGATGGCCAAAATTAGCAAGACAGGAAACAACATGTGTTGGAGAGGATGTGGAGAAAGGGGAACCCTCTTCCACTGTTGGTGGGAATTCAAGTTGGTGCAGCCACTTTGGAGAACAGTGTGGAGATGCCTCAAGAAATTAAAAATAGAGCTTCCCTATGACCCTGCAATTGCACTACTGGGTATTTACCCCAAAGATACAGATGGAGTGAAAAGAAGGGCCATCTGTACCCCAATGTTTATAGCAGCAATGGCCACGGTAGCCAAACTGTGGAAAGAACCAAGATGCCCTTCAATGGACGAATGGATAAGGAAGATGTGGTCCATATACACTATGGAGTATTATGCCTCCATCAGAAAGGATGAATACCCAACTTTTGTAGCAACATGGATGGGACTGGAAGAGATTATGCTGAGTGAAATAAGTCAAGCAGAGAGAGCCAATTATCATATGGTTTCACTTATTTGTGGAGCATAACAAATAACATGGAGGACAAGGGGAGATGGAGAGGAGAAGGGAGTTGAGGGAAACTGGAAGGGGAGGTGAACAATGAGAGACTATGGACTCTGAAAAACAACCTGAGAGTTTTGAAGGGGTAGGGTTTGGGAGGTTGGGGGAACCAGGTGGTGGGTATTAGGGAGGGCACAGAGTGCATGGAGCACTGGGTGTGGTACAAAAACAACGAATACTGTTATGCTGAAAAAAAAAATAATTTTTTAAAAAAGCTATTCAAAGAGATACAATCAACACCCCTTTTCAAGAAATTATAGAACAACTAGGCTGAAAGTCAGCAAGGATCTGGAAGAACTCAATGGTATTATCAACTGGCAGAATTTAACCCACATTTATGGAACATTATCTTAACAACAGAAAAACACACATTCTTTCAAATACTCCCAGAGCAGATGCCAAAATAGACCACATTCTAGGCACAAAACACACCACATAATTTTTAAAGAATTTAAATCATATAGACGTTTTTTCCTTGAAAACAATGGCAACAAACCATCTATCAAGAACTAAAATGTAACAGGAAACTCTCCAATCATTTGGAAACTAAACAGCACACTTCTAAATAATCTATATGTCAAAGAGAATGCCTCAAGGGGAATAAAAAATACATTGAGCTGAATGAAAATGAAAATAAAATGTATCAAAATTTATAGAACACAGTTAAAACAGTACAACAGGGAAATTTGTAGCAGTTAATGTATAAACATTAGAAAAGAGGAAGGCTCAAGTAAAAAAAAAATCTAAGTTCTTACCTAAAGAATTTAGAAGAATAAAAGCCAACTAAACTAAAGTGAGCAGAAGGAAGGAAATAATATAAATAACAGCAGAATTCAATGAAATTGAACAGGAAAACAATGGGGAAAATCAATGAAGTGAAGACCTGATTTTTTTTAAAAGATCAATAAAATCAGCAAACTGCTAGCAATACTGGAAAATAAAGATACAAATTACCAATATCAGGAATGATACAGAAGATATTACTGCAGACATTGTAGACATCAGGGGACATCACTTATATGCATTAAAGACATCTTAAAGATAATAAAGAATAACTTCACCCATATGAATTTAATAGCTAGGATAAGGTAGATCAATTCCTCAAAATATATCACAACACTCTCAACATGAAATAGATAATCCAAATACTACTATAACTAGTAAGGAAATAGAATTCATAATTTCAAAAATTTCCCAAAATATAATCTCCAGGCCCAGGTGGTTTCTATGAGAATTCTGACAAATGTTTAAAGAAGAACTGTACCAATTCTAAACACTCTCTTTCAAAAAATAGGAGGGAAAACTTCTTAATTCATTTTAGTAAGTTAGTATAGGACACCATTAAGCTATTGTAGGACCCAAGATAAACTTGCAAAAATCAACTGTATTTTTATACTAACATGTGTTAGTATAAAGGAAGCCATTATATAACATTCCCCAATGCACATAATTTTAAGAAATGGAGAACAGATTAGTGGTTCCTAAGAGTTATAAATGTGGTGGGATGGGAGGAAAGTGGATGTTCCTCTAAAAGGCAACAGGAGGGATGCCTGGGTAGCTTAGTTGGTTAAGTGCCTGCCTTCAGCTCAGGTCATGATCCCAGGGTCCTGGGATAGAGTCCTGCATGGGGCTCCCTGCTCAGCAGGGAGCCTGATTCTCCCTCTGTCCCCCACTCTCTGTGGCTGTGAATTCTCTCTCTCTGACAAATAAATAAAATCATTTTATAAAATGTAAAAAAATAATAATAAAAGGCAGCGGGAGGGGTGCCGGGTGGCTCAGTCAGTTAAGCATTGCATTCTTGATTTCATGTCAGGTCACAATCTCAAAATCCTGGGACTGAGCCCCCTGTTGGGCTCCGTGGTCAGCAGAGAGTCTGCTTCTCTCCCTCTCCTCTTCCCTCTCCCCACCCCTGCTCTCACTCTCTAAAAATAAATAAATAAAATCTTTAAAAAAAATAATAAAGGGCAACAGGAAGGATCTCTGTGATGGTGGAAATGTTCTGAATCTTGACTGTATCAATATTCATATCCTGGTTGTGTCATTTTATTACAGTTTTGTGATGTCACTTACCACTGTGGAAACTTCTTAAAGAGTATGTAACGTCTCTCTGTATGGTCTCTTACAATTTCCCTTGAACATACAACAATCTCAAAATAAATAGCTTAATTGAAAAATGTACTCCTTTCCTCAATTTGAGCTTCATAATGAATTAATCCACTTTTAATTTATAATTAATTTAATGTTTAATGTTTCAGAATTGATAAAAATATGAAAATTTCCATACTGTTTGCTGTATCTTTTTCAGTGTTTCACAGCCTGGGATGAAAAGCCTTCATATTCAAAGGGTCTTGAAGGGATTAAAAGAAATATTCAACATGACTTAAAAAAAAAAACCACAAAATTATGCAGGTCACAGCCATTTCTTTCTCTAGAGCAATTCTCATTCTTTCCCTCCAAGTCCTAAAGTCTTATAATCATACTCACAGATTGCAAAAGTGACAAATATTTGCATTGAGATTCATCGAGTTCATATTATAATTAAGGAACTGCAGTTAGTTATGTGACCTTGGAAAGCAAGACCACCTAAAGGTCTGATCAGAACCTACATGGTATCAATAAAATTGTTGAGACTAGCATAATGTTGAGGATCCTATGTTCATGTTTTCTCCTTATGTAAAACTATAATAGTATTAAGAGTTAATATTTATTGCAATATTTATTGCAATATTTCTGTATATCAAGTACCATTTTAATTGCTTTACAAGTATTAATCATTCAACCCTATAGCAACTCTAAGTATGGAACTATTTTTTATAAACATTTTACAGTTAATGAACCTGAGTCAGAGAGAGGTTACTTAACTTGCCTAAGACCATATATCTAATAAGTTTAAAAGTTTATTTATAATCCAGGGTTGTCTGGTCCCAAAGAGTACATTATTAACCATTAATATCATATAATATTTAACAAACAGAGGCTGTTTGCCATAGCTGTAGGAACCAAAAGGCAATCTGGGAAGAGCATTGTCAGCTGTTGAGTGATAGTACTGATCAATCTGTTGCATACATGCTAACTATTTGGAATCAGTCACACTAGCAAGAAGTATGAATACTTTAGAGGAAAAGAAACAAAAGGAACCTTAGTTTTCTCCTTGGTAATAGGAGTTAATATAAATGTATAATCCAACCTCCAAGTGGTTAATAGCTTGGGAAATTGGTAGGAAAACTGGAATGCCAATGGGTCTCCTCCGTTCCTAGTCTGCTTGTGTTACCCCAGAAGTCCTTTCTCGGGAAAGGAAATGTGATTTAGAGAAATGGTGTTATGACATCTGCCTCTGGACACCATGGTTTATCCCTTAAAGCTGTAAGGTATCAGAGTTGAAAGGTGATCTATAAATACACTGGGGAAAAGGAGTGTCCCTTTCTGTGATGTCATGTTAGAGGGGTCTCAGTATAGCTCAGTTGTGCCCCAGTGTGATACAAAGATTAGCAAAGGGACGCCTAGGTGGCTCAGTTGGTTAAGCAGCTGTCTTCGGCTCAGGTCATGATCCCAGCATCCTGGGATCGAGTCCCGCATCAGGCTCCTTGCTCAGCAGGGAGCCTGCTTCTCCCTCTGCCTCTGCCTGCCACTCTGTCTGCCTGTGCTCACTCTCTCTGAGAAATAAATAAATAAAATCTTAAAAAAATTTAGCAAAAAGGTCATTTAATTCCTCCCTTCACCTTTGTCTATCTCTAATACCATGATATACCCAGGGCACCGGGCAAGTGATGCATAGTTTCTTTCTTCCCTCAGATAAATTTGTTCAAGAGGCTGTGAGGGTCTCATGTGAATGAGGTTCTGCTGGGCCTGCTCTTTCAGCATGTCCAATATGCCCGGACATTGCTGGTTGTCAGACTTGACGCTGTCACTATCACCTTGAAACTTGGAAGATGAACTTTTACTCTGCATCATGCAGAAAGTATCTATCTGCTTTGCCAATTATCTACAAAATTAAAAGTTCTAACTTTAATTCACACCCTTCTAAATTATTAGGAACCTTATTTTAAAAAAAAAAACTAAGAAAAAAGCACAAAACAAACTCTTATCCAATTGAACATATATGAATATATATATACATATATATATCACAGATTTCTTTCTTCTCAAGCACATTTCTTTGTCTAAAGTATTAATATGTTGAACTTAATACTGTTTTGTTAAAGAACAACAACAAAGGTCAAGAACTCAGTGATCCGAGCAAAATTTATAATGAAGTTTTTACATAATGAAATCTGTGACTCTGGGAGATAGTGATTTGCAGATAGGGTGTAACACATCTTGTGCTGTGGGTGTTTTCCTTTTATTCATGGGGCTATATAGAAGCAGAAACAACTTCATTGTTCTGCATATCAGATATGAGCTCCTTGCAGAATGCATTCTGATTAAAATGAAGTGTCAAACTGACAGTGAATGAGCTACCCAAATAATCTTCACCAGTTTCTCTTAGAGTAGAAACATTCTTCTGTCTAGTCAGTGACTATACTTACTGACATCCTAATAAAGATTGATTTCAATTTTTCAAAGCCTTTCTGAGAAGGCCTACCTACCACCTGTAGCTCTTTGATGACATGGTGTTCAGTGCAGCTAGTGAACCGCAGGAGAATGGACCCACATGGAGATCCATCCTGAACCCACATGATTGCACAGGTCAGTATCAAGCCTTGAAGACAGGTGCAAAGATCAGAGCAGCCATGCAACAAGCCTGGTCACTGGTCAAGCATAAAAACAAAGCATCACAACTCAACCTGAACCATGAAACTGTTAAAACTTTGCCAAAATTTTCTCTGACCCAGGCCCTCTACAGAAGCTAGAATGGCTTATTGGGACCCGAAGGAAGAGCTTGGGAGGTTTGTGATCATCAGATGATGAACCTTCACTGTATTGGGCAAGATTAGACTATTTTGACATCAGAGGGACTAGTGGTTTCCCTTGACACTGAGAATGCTTGCCTTATCATGCAATTCTAGAGCAGTTATTTAATTAAATGCAATTATAACAAAGAACCAGGGAACCCAGAGAAAGGAATGCTTCTGGATTATATCACCACGTACCTCCCTGCAATCGTAATTTAATCACGTTCCAAAACATTTCTTTCTAATTTGTATACATAGAGTTACGATATATGAAACAAATAACTCAGGGCTGAGTACAATATTCCAAGACCCAATGTAATTTACACAGAAAGCTGGATATTTATTACTGATGCTAGAGGTTATTAAGTTATCTGAAAGGTATAGACTTCATTTCTCTTTTCAAGAAATAGAGATTTATATTGCTTATTTATTCCTAGCTGTTGAATATCTGAGTTGTGCTCAGAAAAGAGATTAAAAATATTTGATGATATCAGGGGCTGACAAAGCAGCAACTTGGGGAATTTCACCCAATTTTTTATCTAGAAGAGGTTTCTAAGTGTGTGTGTGTCTGTGTGTCTGTGTTTATATGTCAGATTGTGTCCAATAAAAGACATTTGTCTTGACAGTCTATCATGAAATACTGTGTTATTTCATTTTTTTAAAAGATTTTATTTGAGAGAGAGAGAGAAAGAGACAGAGAGAGAGAGAGAGTTGGGGGGAGGGGCAGAGGAGAGGAAGAGAGAAACCCAAGCAAACTCAGAGCTGAGTACGGAGCCTAATGCAGGACCCACAACTTTGAGATCATGACCTGAGCTGAAACCAAGAGTTGTACTCTTAACCAATTGTGCCACCCAGGTGGCCTTCTGTTGTTTCTTTCTTTCTTTCTTTCTTTCTAACATGCAAAAGTCAGTTATTCAAGATATTTCCCTGACTTAGTTTTTCCCCATTGGAATAGCAAGAATCCTCATAAGTGTCCTGACCACTGGACTAAGTCCCTGGGCCTGGATCCATCGTAACTTTGCTACTGACTATGTGACCTCAAGTGAGCCATTCATCCTTTGCTATTATCTATCTATTTTTATTGATAAAGAGGAGGAACGAAGCTTTTAGAATCTCTTTATTTGTAATGAGCTGGGAGTAATTCCTGGATAGCCTTTTTTCAGACATGGAGTAGATGAATCTGACTTGTTGGTCCTCCACCCATGTCTCAGGTTCCTGATTGACACACACAATGACTCATTCCACAGAATGCCGAGCACAAGACCTACTAAGGTGCCTGTCGATGTGTCTATGCAAGTTCAGGAATAACACTTCGGCAACGACTAAAGCCAGAGACAGTTTCTCAACATGTATTTCTTCTTGAAATGGAAAGCACTCCAGGTTATACATCAATCTTTTTAACCTCTTGGGTAGTAACAATGCCAGCACAGGATTACGGAGAACAATGATATATACTCTAAGAATAGATCACTGTCTGTAGATAGAAACACACATCTATATTTCTGTCCAAAACTTTACTAGAGCATGCTTAAAGAGGTCTGGAAACACCTGGGAGTAGGAGCATATGTTTAAAAATCATGGCAGAGATTTAATCACACCTCTGGTTTGTGCTCGGAGTGCAGGGGGGTTATGGCCTCACTTATAGTGCCCCTAACCAGAAACATAAAAGGAGTCCTGGAGGGGTGGAAAGAACCAAGGGCCAAAAGCCAGAGGCCTTCATCTCAGTCCCAAATTTAATACCAACTAGCTTTGTGTTAAGAGCAAGTCATTTTACATGCTTTGGCTGCAGAATTAAGAGAAAATTTGGTGTACGTGTCTTCAAACTACAATTAGATTATCTCTCATATTCCCTAATAGCTCCTCTTTTGTGCAACTGTTGACTCTTACGTGGGGAGAGGAGGGTTTGCAAAGATCAGTGTGTTGAGTGCTATCAAAATTTCCAGTTAAGGTGGGGTTTAAACCAGAATGCAGAGGTCAGCTCCTGTTTCAAGATCCCTCCCTTCTATCTGTGCCCAATTTTGTTTTATGGTATTCCCTATTTCTCAGGCCACTTCACTACTGTTGGTCTGTTCATGCCAGTGGTACACCACGCTCCAGAACTCCCCAACCCTTTCTTCTAAAAATGTTTATTTTTCTACTTTCTACCCTCCTCAGTTCAGTGTTCACTGAACAAAACCAGCATGTAAACTAATTCATCATTCATTCTAGGTGGGGCCCTCTCAAGTCAATGTTTTAAATGAAGAGAGAGAATCAAATGATGGGGCTTGTAGGCATTAATAGCTAACAATGATGTTTTTTCATGTCCCCTAAAACACATCAGAAAACACCCAATTCAACTGTAACTTTGTATTACGTATAGCATTTTACTATTTAAAAGTGCTTTCACATAGATATGGGTTAGGTAAACAAATGAGTTCTTTCCCACACGTACTTATTACTAGAAAAATAATAAAGTTTCAAAAGATTATGATTTCCCCGTGTTCTTACAACTACATAAAACTACTTAGCATAAAAAGAGTTCTCTTCTAGGTCTGTTTCATTCTGGTCCCATGGGGTTGTCTCCAATGTTCCTGCGTTTCTGCCAAGAAGGTGCTGGATACATCCAAGTCATGGTAATAAGAGAATTTTTAAAGACACCAGTCAATTCATTCTTAAGAACTAATTGTAGGCATAGGGTAAATTTGAAACACCATAACCATCTATCCTTTAAAGCTCATGTTTTGGATGCCCAATATCAATCACATGAAAGTCTGAAATTTAAACAAAACTGGAATGAATTGTGCCCCAAAACTAAAGGTTTCAAATCGTCTTGTTGTCTTCTTCCTCCATGCCTTATAGATCTGACGTTGCCCTTAAAAAGCAGAGTATCTTTGAACGTCCCTAAATTTACATAGTGGTGTTTCTCTGTTCCTTGATTATGTTTTTATGATATAGAATAACCTGTACTATTTTTTTTTAAGATTTTATTTATTTCTTTGACAGACAGAGATCACAAGTAGGCAGAGAGGCAGGCAGAGAGAGAGGAACGGAAGCAGGCTCCCTGCCAAGCAGAGAGCCCGATGCGGGGCTCCATCCCAGGATCCTGGGATCACGACCTGAGCCGAAGGCAGAGGCTTTAACCCACTGAGCCACCCAGGTGCCCCGAACCTGTACTATTTTCAATAATAACTCATTTAAAATATTCTGAAAATGTTCTAGATTCCCCACTTTTTGTAGTACAGAATCTGCATATCTACAGAGATATATTTACTGGTGGATGCTATGCCTTGGAAATAGAGACAAAGATTAAGAGTAATATCTTAGAAAACAGTAACTCTGGAATACTTAGAAACAGGATGAATTGGTATAAGACTAAATAAATATCGGAGGGAGGAGTCAAGATGGCGGAGAAGTAGCAGCTGAGACTACTTCAGGTTGCGGGAGATCAGCTAGATAGCTTATCTAAAGATTGCAAACACCTACAAATCCAACGGGAGATCGAAGAGAAGAAGAACAGCAATTCTAGAAACAGAAAATCAACCAATTTCTGAAAGGTAGGACTGGCGGAGATGTGAATCCAAAGGGACGGGAAGATAGACCCCGGGGGGAGGGGCCGGCTCCCGGCAAGCGGCGGAGCAACGGAGCACAAAATCAGGACTTTTAAAAGTCTGTTCCGCTGAGGGACATCGCTCCAGAGGCTTAACTGGGGTGAAGCCCACGCGGGGCCAGTGTGGCCTCAGGTCCCGCAGGGTCACAGAAGGATCGGGGTGTCTGAGTGTCGCAGAGCTTACAGGTGTTAGAACGGGGAAGCTGGCTACAGAGACAGAGCCGAGGAGTGAGCTCACAGCTCGGGCTTACCTTGAACCGGTCGCAGGCTCGGTGAGCTCGGAGCGCGGCTGGAGGCCAGGCAGACGGGAGTAATTGGACGCTGTTCCCTGAGGGCGCACTGAGGAGTGGGACACTGAGCTCTCGGCTCCTCCGGGCCGGAGACTGGGAGGCCGCCATCTTCATTCCCGTCCTCCGGAACTCTATGGAAAGCGCTCAGGGAACAAAAGCTCCCGAAAGCAAACCCGAGAGGATTACTCAGCCCGCCCCCTGGTAAGGGCGGTGCAACTCCGCCTGGGGCAAAGACACTTGAGAATCACTACAACAGGCCCCTCCCCCAGAAGATCAACAAGAAACCCAGCCAGGACCAAGTTCACTTACGAGGAGTGCAGTTTCAATACCAAGGAGAGCAGCGGAATTCCAGAGGAGGAGAAAGCAAAGCACGGAACTCATGGCGTTCTCCCCATGATTCTATAGCCTTGCAGTCAATTTAATTTTTTTTTCTTTTTCAATTTTTTTTCTCTTCTTCTGCTAAATTTTTTAAAACTTTTACCCTTTTCTTTTTTAACGTTTTTTAACTAGTTTATCTAATATATATATTTTTTTTCCTTTTTATATTTTTTTTCATTATTGGTTTCCTTTTTTATTGGTTTCTTTTTTCTTTTTTCTTTTTTTTTTTCTTTTTTCTTTCTGAACCTCTTTTTTTCTCCTTCCCCCCCCCCCCCTCACGATTTGGGATCTCTTCTGATTTGGCTAAAGCATATTTTCCTGGGGTTGTTGCCACCCTTTTAGTATTTTACTTACTCCTTCATATACTCTTATCTGGACAAAAAGACAAGGCGGAAAAATTCACCACAAAAAAAAGAACAAGAGGCAGTACCAAAGGCTAAGGACCTAATCAATACAGACATTGGTAATATGTCAGATTTAGAGTTCAGAATGACGATTCTCAAGGTTCTAGCTGGGCTCGAGAAAGGCATGGAAGATGTTAGAGAAACCCTCTCAGGAGATATAAAAGCCCTTTCTGGAGAAATAAAAGAACTAAAATCTATCAAGTTGAAATCAAAAAAGCTATTAATGAGGTGCAATCAAAAATGAAGGCTCTCACTGCTAGGATAAATGAGGCAGAAGAAAGAATTAGCGATATAGAAGACCAAATGACAGAGAATAAGGAAGCTGAACAAAAGAGGGACAAACAACTACTGGACCACGAGGGCAGAATTCGAGAGATAAGTGACACCATAAGACGAAACAACATTAGAATAATTGGGATTCCAGAAGAAGAAGAAAGAGAGAGGGGAGCAGAAGGTATATTGGAGAGAATTATTGGAGAGAATTTCCCCAATATGGCAAAGGGAACAAGCATCAAAATCCAGGAGGTTCAGAGAACCCCACTCAAAATCAATAGGAATAGGTCCACACCCCGTCACCTAATAGTAAAATTTACAAGTCTTAGTGACAAAGAGAAAATCCTGAAAGCAGCCCGGGAGAAGAAGTCTATAACATACAATGGTAAAAATATTAGATTGGCAGCAGACTTATCCACAGAGACCTGGCAGGCCAGAAAGAGCTGGCATGATATATTCAGAGTACTAAACGAGAAAAACATGCAGCCAAGAATACTATATCCAGCTAGGCTATCATTGAAAATAGAAGGAGAGATTAAAAGCTTCCAGGACAAACAAAAACTGAAAGAATTTGCAAACACCAAGCCAGCTCTACAGGAAATATTGAAAGGGGTCCTCTAAGCAAAGAGAGAGCCTAAAAGTAGTAGATCAGAAAGGAACAGAAACAATATACAATAACAGTCACCATACAGGCAATACAATGGCACTAAATTCATATCTCTCAATAGTTACCCTGAATGTAAATGGGCTAAATGCCCCAATCAAAAGACACAGGGTATCAGAATGGATAAAAAAACAAAACCCATCTATATGTTGCCTACAAGAAACTCATTTGAAACCCGAAGACACTTTCAGATTTAAAGTGAGGTGGTGGAAAAGAATTTACCATGCAAATGGACATCAGAAGAAAGCAGGAGTGGCAATCCTTATATCAGATCAATTAGATTTTAAACCAAAGACTATAATAAGAGATGAAGATGGACACTATATCATACTCAAAGGATCTGTCCAACAAGAAGATCTAACAATTGTAAATATCTATGCCCCTAACGTGGGAGCAGCCAACTATATAAACCAATTAATAACAAAATCAAAGAAACACATCAGCAATCATACAATAATAGTAGGGGACTTTAACACTCCCCTCACTGAAATGGACAGATCATCCAAGCAAAAGACCAACAAGGAAATAAAGGCTTTAAATGACACACTGGACCAGATGGACATCACAGATATGTTCAGAACATTTCATCCCAAAGCAACAGAATACACATTCTTCTCTAGTGCACATGGAACATTCTCCAGAATAGATCACATCCTTGGTTCTAAATCAGGTCTCAACCAGAATCAAAAGATTGGGATCATTCCCTGCATATTTTCAGACCACAATGCTCTGAAGCTAGAACTCAATCGCAAGAGGAAATTTGGAAAGAACCCAAATATATGGCGACTAAACAGCATCCTTCTAAAGAATGAATGGGTCAACCAGGAAATTAAAGAAGAATTGAAAAAAATTCATGGAAACAAATGATAATGAAAATACAACGGTTCAAAATCTGTGGGACACAACAAAGGCAGTCCTGAGAGGAAAATATATAGCGGTACAAGCCTTTCTCAAGAAACAAGAAAGGTCTCAGGTACACAACCTAACCCTACACTTAAAGGAGCTGGAGAAAGAACAAGAAAGAAACCCTAAACCCAGCAGGAGAAGAGAAATCATAAAGATCAGAGCAGAAATCAATGAAATAGAAACCAAAAAAACAATAGAACAAATCAACGAAACTAGGAGCTGGTTCTTTGAAAGAATTAATAAGATTGATAAACCCCTGGCCAGACTTATCAAAAAGAAAAGAGAAAGGACCCAAATAAATAAAATCATGAATGAAAGAGGAGAGATCACAACTAACACCAAAGAAATACAGACAATTATAAGAACATATTATGAGCAACTCTATGCCAACAAATTTGACAATCTGGAAGAAATGGATGCATTCCTAGAGACATATAAACTACCACAACTGAACCAGGAAGAAATAGAAAGCCTGAACAGACCCATAACCAGTAAGGAGATTGAAACAGTCATCAAAAATCTCCAAACAAACAAAAGCCCAGGGCCAGACGGCTTCCCGGGGGAATTCTACCAAACATTTAAAGAAGAACTAATTCCTATTCTCCTGAGACTGTTCCAAAAAATAGAAATGGAAGGAAAACTTCCAAACTCCTTTTATGAGGCCAGCATCACCTTGATCCCAAAACCAGACAAGGATCCCATCAAAAAAGAGAACTACAGACCAATATCCTTGATGAACACAGATGCAAAAATTCTCACCAAAATACTAGCCAATAGGATTCAACAGTACATTAAAAGGATTATTCACCACGACCAAGTGGGATTTATTCCAGGGCTGCAAGGTTGGTTCAACATCCGCAAATCAATCAATGTGATACAACACATTAATAAAAGAAAAAACAGGAACCATATGATACTCTCCATAGATGCTGAAAAAGCATTTGACAAAGTACAGCATCCCTTCCTGTTCAAAACTCTTCAAAGTGTAGGGATAGAGGGCACATACCTCAATATTATCAAAGCCATCTATGAAAAACCCATCGCAAATATCATTCTAAATGGAAAAAAACTGAAAGCTTTTCCGCTAAGGTCAGGAACACGGCAGGGATGTCCGTTATCACCACTGTTATTCAACATAGTACTAGAAGTCCTAGCCTCAGCAATCAGACAACAAAAAGAAATTAAAGGCATCCAAATCGGCAAAGAAGAAGTCAAACTATCACTCTTCGCAGATGACATGATACTCTATGTGGAAAACCCAAAAGACTCCACTCCAAAACTGCTAGAACTTGTACAGGAATTCAGTAAAGTGTCAGGATATAAAATCAATGCACAGAAATCAGTCGCATTTCTCTACACCAACAACAAGACAGAAGAAAGAAAAATTAAGGAGTCCATCCCATTTACAATTGCACTCAAAACTATAAGATACCTAGGAATAAACCTAACCAATGAGACTAAGAATCTATACACAGAGAACTATAAAGTACTCATGAAAGAAATTGAGGAAGACACAAAGAAATGGAAAAATGTCCCATGCTCCTGGATTGGAAGAATAAATATTGTGAAAATGTCTATGCTACCTAAAGCAATCTACACATTTAATGCAATTCCTATCAAAGTACCATCCATTTTTTTCAAAGAAATGGAACAAATAATCCTAAAATCTATATGGAAGCAGAAAAGACTGCGAATAGCCAAAGGAATATTGAAAAAGAAAGCCAGAGTTGGTGGCATCACAATTCCGGACTTCAAGCTCTATTACAAAGCTGTCATCATCAAGACAGCATGGTACTGGCACAAAAACAGACACATAGATCAATGGAACAGAATAGAGAGCCCAGAAATAGACCCTCAACTCTATGGTCAACTAATCTTCGACAAAGCAGGAAAGAATGTCCAATGGAAAAAAGACAGCCTCTTCAATAAATGGTGTTGGGAAAATTGGACAGCCACATGCAGAAAAATGAAATTGGATCATTTCCTTACACCACACACGAAAATAGACTCAAAATGGATGAAGGACCTCAATGTGAGAAAGGAATCCATCAAGATCCTTGAGGAGAACACAGGCAGCAACCTCTTTGACCTCAGCCGCAGCAACATCTTCCTAGGAACATCGCCAAAGGCAAGGGAAGCAAGGGCAAAAATGAACTATTGGGATTTTATCAAGATCAAAAGCTTTTGCACAGGAAAGGAAACCGTTAACAAAACCAAAAGACAACTGACAGAATGGGAGAAGATATTTGCAAACGACATATCAGATAAAGGGCTAGTGTCCAGAATCTATAAAGAACTTAGCAAACTCAACACCCAAAGAACAAATAATCCAGTCAAGAAATGGGCAGAAGACATGAACAGACATTTCTGCAAAGAAGACATCCAGATGGCCAACAGACACATGAAAAAGTGCTCCATATCACTCGGCATCAGGGAAATACAAATCAAAACCACAATGAGATACCACCTCACACCAGTCAGAATGGCTAAAATTAACAAGTCCGGAAATGACAGATGCTGGCGAGGATGCGGAGAAAGGGGAACCCTCCTACACTGTTGGTGGGAATGCAAGCTGGTGCAACCACTCTGGAAAACAGCATGGAGGTGCCTCAAAATGTTGAAAATAGAACTACCCTATGACCCAGCAATTGCACTGCTGGGTATTTACCGTAAAGATACAAACGTAGTGATCAGAAGGGGCACGTGCACCCCAAATTTTATAGCAGCAATGTCTACAATAGCCAAACTATGGAAAGAACCTAGATGTCCATCAACAGTCGAATGGATAAAGAAGAGGTGGTATATCTACACAATGGAATACTATGCAGCCATCAAAAGAAATGAAATCTTGCCATTTGCGACAACGTGGATGGAACTAGAGGGTATCATGCTTAGCGAAATAAGTCAATCAGAGAAAGACAACTATCATATGATCTCCCTGATATGAGGGAGAGGAGATGCAACCTGGGGGATTAATGTGGTAGGAGAAGAGTAAATGAAACAAGTTGGGATTGGGAGGGAGACAAACCATAAGTGACTCTTAATCTCACAAAACAAACTGAGGGTTGCTGGGCAGAGGGGGGTTGGGGGGGGGTTATGGACATTGGGTAGGGTATGTGCTATGGTGAGTGCTGTGAAGTTTGTAAACGTGGAGATTCACAGACCTGTACCCCTGGTAGAAAAAATATATATATATATTTATAAAAAATAAAATTAAAAAAAAAAGACTAAATAAATATCAAGGTAATTCTTCCAGCTTGAGTCATTAGGCAATAACCAATATCGTACTTATCTTTTCATCACAAGGACCCCTAAATTTGGACACAATATGCGAAGCAATTCCTTTCAGACAATGGAAAACAGAAAATGCAGGAATGTAATTCTTGAGATAAGGAAAATACATAACATGGGTTCCAAATGCATCAGACTTTCTGCTTGGAGCCAAAAATCCAAATCACAGTACAAGGAAGCAGAGTACAAGAGAGAGAGGCAGTCTTGGTAGTCAGGAGAAAGACTTGAAAGTCCAGCATTTCTGAGAAAATTGTTATGTGTAGCTCAGGGAACCAGAGAGGAGGGAGCTACTTAAATAAATCCATAAATCTAGAAAGAACTCCTCTTATGCTTTTGGCCAAATACGAAGTTGTATAAATGCAAGAATGCTGTGCAAGATCTCTAGGGCACAACTAGTGGGCCAAATGGAGATCCTAGGAATGGAACAATATTGGCAGACATTGGAGTTCTGACTAGCCAGAGTGGAAACGCACACATGTAGCCTTTGGAGATCCTGGACTCTAGAAAAGTCTCATTTGAGGAGCTAGGCTACTCTAGACCTACTCCAGGAAAACCTAAAACCAAACTCTGGCCAGAATAAGATGAGGTTGACAATGGGATTTTCAATACTGTAACATTCTCAATGTGTACCCCCAAGCAAAAATCTATTAGATGTAAGAAGAAGCAGGATATTGTGACTCTCAATCAGGGGGGAATGAAAGTTAATACAGACAATTACATAGAAATTATATAAATGTTGAAATGATCATATCAAGGCTTTAAAAGAGCCATCATAAATAACTCCAATGCCTTAAAGGAAAAGATGGACTGACAAGTTAAAAATAAATGATCATAAGAGTGAAATGGAAACTATTTTAAAAAATGGAAATTCTAAAGGTGAAAGTTCAATACCTATAGTGAAATTAGCTTAACAGCAAATTGGACATCAGATATAGAAAATATCAGTAAACTTAAAGATAGGTCAAATGAAACTATTTAGATTAAAACACATAGAGATAAAACAAACATACAAACACATACAACAAAAACAAAGTCCTACTCACCAATGCAACAGTAATGAGTGGTCCAATGAAGTAATTCAAATCTCAGAAGGAGATAAGAGAGAAAATAAGGGTTTTGGGGTTTTTTTTAAAGCATTTGAAGGAAGAGCTAAAAAATTTCCTAAATCTGATGATGAGTATCATCTGAATCAAGAAAAACCAGTCTACATAAATACAAAGAAAAACACACCTAACAGCATCAGAGTCAAGTTGCTAAAATCCAAAATTAACGAGAAAATGAGGAACACAGTCACTATCTACAAGGGAATAATCACAACTGCTAACTTCTCATCAGAAACAATTCAAGCCAGAATAAAATGGAAGGAAATATTAAAATACTAAAAGCAAATAAAAATTTGTCGACCTGGAATATTATATTCATCAAAGACAACTTCCAAAAATGAAAGGAAAACAAAGACATTTTTCAACTAACAAAAACTGAGATAATTTTTTACCAGTAGGGTTGTGGTACAAGAAATGTTAAATGTAAAGGAACTTCTTCATATGGAAGGAATTTCAAATAACTTATATAGATAGTCTAATATCCAGGAAGTAGAGCTTTACTATTCTCTCCCAAGTCTGAGTATAGGCTGTGCCAAGTGACTTTCCTTCAAAGAGTAAAGGGGTGGAGAAGTACATTGACAGGGAGAAACCTGGCAAACACTACCCTGGCAGGGTGCTGAAAGTTAACATCACTGATAACATGTAGACCTAACATGATCTGATGCCAATGCACCACCTCTGTGGTCTTCCTTCCAAAAACACGTAACCCCAGTATAATTATGAAAAAACATCCAACTAACCCAAACTAACAAACATTCTACAAAAGAGCCCATCATTACTCCTCAAAACTCTCAACATCATCAAAATCAAGGAAGGTCTGAGAAACTGTCAATCACCAGACAAACTAGTAAGACGTGATGTCTAAATGCAATGTCGTATCTTGGATAGGATCCTAGAGCAGAAAAATGATATTAGGGAAAAACTAGTGGAATCGGAACTAAGTAGGAAATTTAGTTAATAGTAGCATACTAATGTTGATTGCTCATTTGTGACAAATTTATCACAGTAAGTTAGCAATAGGGGAAACTAGGTGACAAGTATACTAAACCCTGTGCCACTATGTTTGCAAATTTTCTGTAGATATAAGTGTATTTTAAAATTAAAACTGTCTTAAACAGTGAGAGAGAGAGAGAGAGAGAGAGAGAGAGAATAGAGCCCCACCTCTTGCCCTCATACTAACTATAATAGATGTGGGTAAGAAAAGAACTCTTTTGCCCTGATGATTAAGAGATCATGAATAAGATGGGACTTAACAGCCACCTAGATTTAGAATTTGGTTTGATTTCTATCAATTGGCAGGACCATCTCTTTTTACTCTGATAAGCTTCCATTCTCAGCGACTTCCTAGCCTCCTCTCTGCCTAACCAGGGTTGATAATACTTATTATTAATTCTTCCCCAAACATGGAAGCAGCACTGAGTTTTCTTTTTTTTTTTTTTTAAGATTTTTATTTATTTGACAGACAGAGATTACAAGTAGGCAGAGAGACAGGCAGAGAGAGAAAGGAGGAAGCATGCGGGGCTCAATCCCAGGACCCTGTGTTCATGACCTGAGCCGAAGGCAGAGGCTTTAACCCATTGAGCCACCCAGACACCCCAGCACTGAGCTTTCAAATAGAGTTGCTGAGAGGGGTATAAAGGGGAGCCTAGAAGACTCTATCCTACCACCCACATGCATGTGTATATATGCACGCACACACACAAATTTGTACAGCATATGTGCTGATGGAGGAATCAAGGTTGCAATTATTTTCCCAGCTGCCAAGATTCCCATCCCATCTCCACCAGCATTCCCTAATAGGAAAATGACCCTGGGCACATGACAATTTCCCCCACCTTTTTGCAGCCATGGATGCTATATGGATTGACATAAACTTTGAGGACACAGAAATAGTATAATGTGATCATATAATGAGCATCCAAACTTTTTTAGGTAGACCAACTCTTGTTTTTATCCTTTGGTCATTCATAACCTCCTAATTCCTATAACTTGCACCTTCTCCATAAAATAATCAGCATTTTCTATTTCCATAATATTCTTGTTGATCAAAGTGTTAGCTTCTGTAGTACTCAGAAATCTTAGGTTAAGTCCAGATGGCTTATTCAGATGACCTAGATTGAAAGATAGCATTTTCAGATAACACCCTCTTTAACTGGGCCCTAACCATGCACTATCTTTAGGGGCCATGTAAGAAAGCTGTGACAAGTTTGAGCTCTAGGAAAAGTGAAATTTCAAATCTCTTTTCAGCCACTTATAAACTATGTGACTATGGACAAATTACATATCTTTGTGTCCTACGTATTTTTATTTGTAAGATACAGTGACTTCTATCTACCTTATACAGATGTTTTGTGATTCTGAGTTTATACACAAGCAAGTGTTTATAATCTATTAGAATATAAAGTTTTGGTAGGCAGGGGAACACAAATATGATGATGACAATAACACCACGTGATGGTGCAGAGCTTTGCCACATGACGGATATTAGATTCTTGGCCCTGCTTACGATTTAGAATGTGTCTGAACCTGCCCCATTTAGACAGCGTATTTGTTCCAACGAAGTGTTTCATGCTATACTTCCTGTTCCTGTTGAAATAAATATAAATGAATTAGGAAACATATAGCTATGGAGGGGATTTTTTTCCCCCTAAATTTCTTCTAAATTGTTTTTCACTTACACTAAGACCTAATTTCCCTATCAGTGTTGATACTAAAGTATATTGATTCTGACTCCCCTCTGGTGTCTACTGAGGTATAGCTCAAGCAGATCAAGGGGAATGCAAAAATGATTCCCAAAAGTGAAATCAGCAAAATATTCATGGCAGTGGAAAGAAAGCTGGTGGGAGAAAAGGACAGAAAATAAACATAATTGAAGCAAAGATACAATGAAACCATCCCCCATCAGCCCTGCCTTAGTGAATTCTGTTTGGTGGATGATAGATGCATTGAGACCTAAGTATGTAGAGAGTATGTAAGAAACATACATTAAACTCATATACAAATAAACTTCAAATTTACATTATGCAAAATGGCTGTTTGTGTATCTAATCTGCAACCGGGAAATGGAGAAGCAAAGGACTGTATTTTATAGTATGACTCAAAAAAAAAAAATATGGTCAGATAGTTAGCTGAGGGATTTGAAGAAATTCTGTGTGTGTGGCTATTAATGTTGTGGTTGGTTTCTACCATACAGTAGTTTATGATTATTTTAATTATCTATGCACTTTCCCAGATATTTTGGAAAGGCTTCATATATAAGTGGATACATCTGCCATTTTAGCCTTTATTACTGTCCCTGGAAACAATGACAGACTTGATTCACAAGGTCATCTAACATTCTCCTACCATTATTTGTACCTTAAGATATCCCATAAGTTTAATGTCTTTTCTTCCATCTCATCGAAGGTATAAATGGTATTTTGCTGGGTCACAGAGATGATGTCCCTATTATATTCTCTCATCAGATCACTGACACCATAAACTATAATGGCTTCTTCAGAACTAATAACGTATCTGGCATCAGCCTGTATTGGGGAAGTCCTTAATCTGTAAATGGTTGATAATAACTTACATTTACACAGAGCATTTTCATCTCCATCTTAAAGTGATATATGTACAGAAAGTGTGAATCCACCCACTGCTGCAAGACAGCCATTTCTAAACTAGAATGTAACGGCTATAGAGTGACTGTTCTGTCAAAGGGCCAGAGATGAACATTGTATTTCATATGAGCTGCGCTGAGTTCCCGAAATCTACTCTTACTTTTAAGTGAGGATCAAATCAGGTCACTGTGGCCAATATCTTTGTATTTGTATAAGGTAAAAGGTACTGAGTTTGGTATAGGTCAAGGGAAAGAGTTTTGAACACCAACAATGAAGCTGAAGAGTGGAGAACTTATCAGGAGCTTGTAATGTTGGTGTTTGAATACAACACCCATTCTGTGCCCTGCAGTCATGAATAAATGGAGGCATTCACCTGGATGAAAAAATTAGAAAGGACAACGATTGCCCCACCCACTTTTTTTTTTTAAATCTTAGCATGGACTCTTCTGTGTTATGTGGTGAAAGTACATTGGTTTTAATGTATCCTAGCAATCAATCCATATGAAGTATAGATTGTTAAAATTTGTACTTTTAAATTAATACGTGGTGCTTATTTTTGTCTCCTCTATGAATATAGAGAACACATCAGACCTCTAGTTAAAATCAAACAAAAATCTATATTGAGGGGGTTTTGTTGTTGTCATTGTTGTTAGAGGAGGAGAGGGGCAAAAAGAGAAAGAGAAAATTATAAGCAGACTCCACACCTAGAACAGAGCATGACTCAGTACTTGATATCCCAACCTTGGGATCATGACCTGAACTGAACATTGCTGCTATGAACACTAGGATACATATAGCAGCAATGTCCACAACAGCCAAACTGTGGAAGGAGCCAAGATGACCATCAACACATGAATGGATAAAGAAGATGTGGTTCATATATACAATGGAATATTACTCAGCCATCAGAAAAGTCGAATACCCAGCTTTTGTATCAACATGGATGAGACTGGAGGAAACTATGCTGACTGAAATAGGTCATGCAGAGAACATCAATTATCATACAGTTTCACTTACTTGAGGAACATAAGAAATAACATGGAGGACATTAGGAGAAGGGAAGGAAAAGTGAATTGGGGGAAATCAGAAGGGAAGATGAACCAAGAGAGACTGGGGACTCGGAGAAAAAACTGAGGGTTTAGAGGGGAGGAAGGTGGGTGAGACTGGTGGTGGGTATTAAGGAGGGCATGTGTTGCATGGAGCACTGGGTGTGGTGTATAAACAATGAATCTTGGAACACTGAAAAAATATTTTTTTTTTTTTAAATGACCTGAAATCAAGAGTCAGACACTTAACTGACTGAACCATCCAGGCACCCCACACACTGAGTTTCTAAACACACATTATGACTAACACAAAACAGTGTTCTTCTGGGAAAAAAAAACAAAAACAAACAAAAAACACTGAACTTGGAAGAAGACTTGACCTTTTTTTTTTTTTTTAAGATTTTATTTATTTATTTGACAGAGAGAGAGGGAGACAGTGAAAGAGTGAACACAAACAGGGGGAGTGGGAGAGAGAGAAGCAGGCTTCCTGCTGAGCAGGGAGCCAGATGCAGGGTTCGATCCCAGGACCCTGGGATCATGTCCTGAGCCAAAGGCAGTAGCTTAATGACTGAGCCACCCACGCGCCCCAGAAGACTTGATCTTCAGTTTGAGCCCTATGTTATTTGGACTACTATTTGGGGCCTGAACATTCTAAAAGTAAAAACAACAATACCTAACTCAGCTTATTATAACAAGGATCAAATGAATTAATGTATATAAATTAATTGGCAAAATGGAGATACCATACAAATATGAGAAATCACCAATAGCTTGAGTAGGAATATGTTTCTTTACCTAATCTCAGAGCATTAATCTATGTAACTGGAAACAGAATTACAAACACACCTAGGTGAGTTATTTCTGAATTATCAGGAAAAAACCTTTTCCTTGAATATGCTATTTAATGGAATCCTTTAATATTTATGCCTGTATTCTTGAAAGATTAAATGACTGATATGTACCATATAACATTTTAGAGGTAAAATACATATGAGACCTCTTGACCTTTAAAAGATTCATATGAATGCTAATGAGAATATATTAAATATATAATGGTCTATTATAAAACTATTTGGTCTATCTTCACGTCTGATTCATCAAGCAGCTGTTGACTGAAAAGAGGTCAAGATCAAATAAGATTATTCTGATTAACAATTTAAAAAGGAACTTAAAGATCTATTATTTAAAAAGTTCTAGGACAAAATTGTATAAACAATGGAAATTTCCAACATTAAGAACTTACAATCTATAGAGCTTCCACCCACCTACTTAATTACATTTCTTTTCATAACCCTTTTATGCTGAAGACTCTCCCTCCATCTAACATAATTTAATGGGGTTATATCCTGAGGAGCAAATGCAGCTGAAGCACTAATTTTATTAGTCGCTTGACTCCACCTGTCAGAAATTCTGGCTTCAGACCAATTCAAGGTAAATTTATACTGGAAAGAAGGTTACAAATAAGGTTGTAAATAAACATATTTCGAGAACAGACTGATGGCTTAAACTCTTTTATATGAAAATGTGATAATACATGATTGTTTGAGGGCTTAAGTGCTCTTAAATTCTTAATCAACTATATACCTAAACTAGCTTGGAGATTCCTTTGGGAGATAAGGTCAATAAGCTTCTTTTTTCCCTGACAAAAAATACATAGGTGATAAGGGATAAAGAATCCCTCACCTCACACACAACACACTACTTTTCTATCAATGTCCCCCTAGTTAATCAAATACATTATAGTATCAGCCTTGGAAACTATACAAGAGTCAGTTCAAATGCTTTCTATATTTTTGCCACAAAAACCATATCTATATTACACACTTAAATTTTATCTTGATAGAAAATAAATTAAGAATTAATTCTACCTTTTTCAGCTGATAATTATCTCATTTTTCTACAGTAAATTATTTTGAATATAGGATGTGACTTTGTGCATGCAAATCAAGACATAGTATATAGTTAGGGAGGGTCACTAATATATTGCTCATACCAGGACACCTTTGAGAGTACAAGGGCAACCAGGATAGTGTGGACACCTTGGAGAGTCAGTATAGGAGTCCACAGGACTGAAAAGTTCAGCTCCAAAGACTTATATCCATCTAAATAGTATTTAATTATGCAATCAGTATCTATGTCTATATCAAACAATTCAAAGATTTTTTAAAGTGTAATCTGTCTAATGACTCAATATCTTATATACAATCTGAAATTAAATTTTCACCGTATACTGACTATATCAGACAATACAGAGTTTCTCATTTTTCAGTTCTGATGGCCTCTTAATGAGTACAATTTTTAAAATAAATTATCAGATTCCCTTCCTTGCTTGGAATTCTTTTTTAGTGAATTATTTATTGTGGGAACAATGCTGACTTATTCCTAAAGATCCTAAATCTTTTTCTCCTGAAAGCATAATGCAGAGTTTTAATATCAAACAAAAAGTCCCAGAGGGTTGTACAAATAAAAAGAATAATCTGTCTTTCACTTTTGATGGCGTCTCCTCTTATTCAATAAAATAGGTGCTCATAAAGATAAAAGAAATGAAATAAACTTGTTGGACAAGATAATTAATTTCTCTGTGTCTCTGTTCCCTCCTCTGTAAGGATTGTTAATATTAAGAATATCTGTAAGGGTTGTAAGGGTATGGGAGTAATAAAGCCTCCTTCATAAGGTAGTTGTGAAGCTTAAATTAAGATGATATATGTACAGCTCTTAGAATAGTGCCTGGCAAATGTTGCTGAAGAAACATTGCATTTCACGTGTACCAGATCAACCCTCCTTTTTAATACCTGAATTTTGAAACAATGGGGATAAGACAAAGAATTCACTGGTTAAGGCCAAATCTTTTTTATCACTTATAAAGGCTAAGTTGGAAGATTTAATCTACATTTGCAAACAGTGAGCTTTCTGATACACATCCCCAGGCATCACTGAATCTTTAAGACTGGTGGTATGCAGGAACAGAACACGTACCCTCTATGGGCAGGTTTGCTCCCAAGAAGATGGAATGAGAAACGTCCAGGGGTATTGTATCAACCAGGCTGGGCTAAGTTGATTTCTGGCCCATACACGAAACATAGTACAGTCATACTTAGGGATGTACTTGACATGCAATTCACTCCCAGACTCAAGCTGATGGAGTAGCCAGTATCTGGACTGTTGGGGATAGGTGTGGCAATGATGAGAAGGGGGTGGTGAAAGGCTGCTAAGGCTTGTTAATGGAAGTGATACTCCTTGGCTCTTCCCACATTATACTGAGAAAAACAAGACATATGGTCAAATGAAACCTACTCGGTAGGAAGGTTCGGTCTTTGCTATGTTTAGGGAATGAAAGAGAAGCAGCTTGTTTGTAAACAGCCCTACAAACCCACAGTTCTCCTTTCTTGCCAACACATGTTTGGCTCACTACCCTTTCTACACAAAGACAGACTCACCTCTTTCCCTAGCGAGGCAACCCAAGTCCCCTTTAGTCAAGAATCAAATTCTAGGATGTGGGTGAAATGTCCGTCTATGCATCAAAAATGATGTGAGAAATGTTGTATCAGTCCAGATATGATTTCCTTGCTCCGGACACTTATGAAGTATAAAGATAAGTTATTTCCCCACATCCTCGGTACCTCCACCTGCATATACACTACAAAACCATGATACACAAACAGGACAACCTAGCATTCCCATTCAGAGAGGGCTATACTCAAGGATAGAAGGCGTTCTGTATCACCCATTCACAGTGACTCTAAATCCCACTCAGCAAATGCTAGAAGGGCCCCTTCCCCTGACAGGTAATGTTCCTGGTAACACTTCCCAGTCCAGCAACTTCTACAGCAATTGGCTCTGCTTTCTGGAAAGACCTTTTTTGTTCATTATTCACCTCGACCACACCTGAAGAGTACATTGGAGAACATACCCTGTCGGGATGCACAGCTTCTTTATCATGAGCCTTTCATAAACCTCTTGCTCATTGGAGAATAGGGTTTCAAGGGTAATTTTTTTATAAGTCTCAAAGAGTCTGAAATTATTTTAGTACTGTTTCATAGTTTACCAAATAGTATAATTCTAAAAAAAAAAAAAAAAAACTTTTTTTTTTTTCTATTTGATTCCACTGAGATCCACATGCCAATGGCCAACATTACATTTTCTTTTTCCCAAAGGCATACCTCTCTGTCTGGACTTACCACTAAGTACTTGGAGCTTATCAAGCTCTGTGGTGAGAACCACATCTTTAGCCTCAATTTCCTGAGCCAAGTTGTCTAATTGAAAGGATTTACTGGATGCTACATTAATCTATACTTTTTTTCAAGTTTTAACAAGGTTGTGATGACCAAATTCCTTCATTTTTTTCCCTTATCCGTGGGGCTGGGTTCTATCAATCTTTCAGTTTTGCTGTTCAAGGAGTTCCTATGAGTTACAGTTTGTCTATTAGAGATATGATGGCCCTTCTAATCTTACATGGCCTTTCTGCATTTGCATTGTTTCTTGCAAACTAGTTGATCTTTCCTGAGATTGTAGTACATTTTCAAGTGCAATAAACAGTAAGCAACATGTGATACTTGTGTTCTTTTTTCTAATCTCCTCATAAGACCTATAAACCCGTTGGATTATCTGCTTTTTGAGTTGTTGCAGGCGATGCTTTTTACCAAATATTCAGTCTGTCAACTGAATAGGTTCATAATATTTCCAAACTTCAGTTTGGTTGCCCCACTCTTCATTACCTGGGCTTAAAGGCAATGCTACATAGTTTAGTTTTTTGATAGGAACATTTCTAGGAATTTATTTCTGCTTCAGTTAAGATAGGATACCTATAGCATGACAGCAAATCTGTCCAAGTTACAGAGACTTGTGAAACATGATCATCAAAGATTGTTGGGGGTCTCCTCAACACCATCCTCCTGGCTGCTGGAACAAGCCCTATTCAATCCTCCTGGAAGGAGGAGAGTTAATAGCCTAAGTTCATTGGTGAGGACAGTTGCAACTCTATCATGTATCTGGCAGCTTGGAAAAGCCCTAATGAGTTCATAGCTGCTCAGGCCCAGGTTCTTCTTCTAACTAGTTGAATGGCTTATATCTCCTCCCTGGGATGGAATGAGTGAATAAAGGGATGGAGAGAGGTGTGGAATGCTGTGCTGATGGAACACCTTCCATCTGAAAACAGGCCCCAAACCCAGGAGAGAATAGCATTCCCCCACTCTCTCTAAACAATTCACTATTTGTTCTTTTACCCCAGCATTTTAACCAAGAAGTTCATGGTTAACTAAGATGTAGCTATTCCTCTCTAGGTAAAAAGGTGGTCTGTCAATTAGACAGGTCTGCTCCTAGTTTTAGGAAGCTGCCCTCTACCCTCCATCCAAGCACAAAGCAAGTACAGATCCTTTATGTATTTTTCTGAGATCCCTGGTGTGCAGGGTCATTTTTTTCCCCCAAAGACTCCAAAATGGGCCAAAAAAATACATTTATTAGATTAATACCAGACTCAAACCTGAAAACTTAATCCCCATTTTAATATTCTCAATTATGTTCAGTTGCATTGACCAATAAGGCCCATCATAAATGAGAGAGTTAATTCAGGTGTCTTTCTTTTTCTGCTAGGCATATTCAGATTTTAATTTCTTCTGAGTACCATGGTTTTGTCAACCATGTGATGTATTGAGGGTGGACTCTGCCTAGTGACAGATTTAAATATTATTAGTGGATAGCCATTTCCTTACTGTACGTCTAGTGAACTCATCCGATAGACATCAAACTTGAGACCATGTAGACAAGCTATCTGAATTCAACTGTACCATCCACAATATTCTCTTTGGCCCTAAATGAGACCTAAGACCTAGTCCCCTCTACTTAGGCCTGACATTAAAATGCACAGAAGTCAAGAGAATCATTCAATTATTTCTTCTGATTCATTAATCTCCTTGCTTCAACAACTATCCACATTTTTTTCACTCCATTTTCACCAATCCCCCACCCATCCACTCCCACGGCTGCTGCTGTTGTTGCTTATGTGAAAATGAAGGAAAACAAAGCACCTTGTCATGTCATTGACATCGTCTCTGGCATTAACCACTTAAATCTAGAACCTCACTACAGTTCTGTAGACATCTGCTGCTTTACAGTGTAGCAAAATTTTACAAAATTTTACTACAGCAGCAAAAATTACTCATCCCCCACAGTGGAAAAGACCAGTAAGACTCTGGGTTGTGATTGAAAACTCATGTGTCTGAGCCTGCCTGTGGAGACCTCTATGCCTGGCAGAGGAGTGGTGAATCCAGTTCCTGCAGAACCTGTGAGGCCGAGCTGCGGCAGAGGGCACCCAGACTGCCCACACGTACACATGACTGGGTCTTTGCTGATACGATCTGGGCCAGCTGGCTGCGTAGTTCCCCCAAGGCCTGTTGCCTACACTGGGCTGAGGTCTACGCTTCTCAATCTTTGCTGATGCTCCATTCTTTGCTGAGGCTCACTGGCCAATATGGCCAAAACCTTCACAAATGCCATAGCTCTTACTGAGGCCTGTGGTTTTGCTTATGTCTGTGTGCCTCTGTTCGGGAAGGGTAGGTCTGACACATCATATACTGAATACCCCATGTATTTCAGTAAAGCGTTTCTAAAGCCCAACCTACCTACTCCAGGTATGCAAAAAAAGCCTCAGTGACTCTCCAGATATTTTGATTTTTCACTTTTTACTCATTGCCTCTTTTTTAAACTCATTAATTCATACAACAGATATCAGGATGTTTTGGTAAGTTCAATAAAGCATTCCCCTTGCCTTCCTAAGTTCTAAACTAGGTGGGAAGTGAAACAAATGGAGTAAGGAAAGGGGGATGGGGACAAAAATCTTCCCTTTGTTTACTGAAAAAACTGAAATTGGAGAATGGTGGTCATATATACAGTCAACTGTGCTTCCTAATATTAAACCTTAAACCAGACTGATTCACCCAATCTCAGGCATCTCCCCACATTCATGCAGATTCCCGTAAAATGTACACTAGGGAGGAACAGAAGATAGTGCATAATCTGTGTGAGCAAAGTGCATCAGCGAGGAAGGAAACAGGAAGAGGCTGGCTAGGCATTCCTCATTTATCTCTCAGAATATAATAATCTGATTAAGTTACTTCTCTTGGAAAGGAGTAAAGAGGTAATCAGGAATGTCAAGTATCCTAATATGAAGCTCCCTTCACATAGAATAATACCAGGAAGGGGAAACAAATCTGTCATGGTTGTTTTATTTTATTGTAGATAATCATGCCTGATTACGGACAAATCTTAACATAAAAAAGGGGGGGGCACCTGGGTGGTTCAGTGGGATAAGCCTCTGTCTTTGCCTCAGGTCATGGTCTCAGGGTCCTGGGATCGAGTCCCGAGTTGGGCTCTCTGCTCAGCAGGGAGCCTGCTTCCCCCTCTCTCTCTCAGTCAAATAAATAAATAAAATCTTAAAAAAGGAAAATTCCTAGGTCATGCAACATAGACACAGCAAAATAAGCAAAATTCTTCATGTGCAGCAAAGATATGGAAAAGGAGCTTGTACAACATCGGCACAGCAAGACATTTCAGGACTTATTACCAAGACCTTAGGCCTGGAGGAGCTGACTGGGCTGGTGGTAAATCTTTTGTCTTATCTGGTAGAAGTGGTGCCTGGCCATTGGCAGGTCTCTCCTGCAGAAGAGAGGATAAAAATCAAGATTTTTTTTTAGAAGGTTTTTCAGGTATGGCAGATTCCTCATGCCAAACAGGGTGCTGAATATGACCAACGGTGCACCCTGAGTATATTCTTATAAATAGAAATTCCTATAATGTCTGAGAGAGAGACTTGCTTAGAGGTATTCTTTTCTTACGCCATTCTCATGTCCTTTTTATTTTTTTTTTCCTGTGGTAAAACATACTAAAATTTACCATTTTAACCATTTATGATTGGACAACTCAGTGGCATTAAGTACATTCACACTGCTGGGTAATTACCACCACTAAATACTTCCAGAAACTATGTCTTTATTTGACGCTTTAATAATCCTTATGTACTGAACTAAGGAGGGTCCATGGTTTCTAGGTTCAATTATCTTCAAAACTGATCTCAACCTTCTTGGATATGGGACAAAGAAAATGATCAGCATGGTGGTCATCACAACCATTGTCATCCAAGTTCATCCCATTAATGACAGAACTGGGTATAGAATCCAGGCCTAATGATTCTTTTTTTTTTTTTTTTAAGATTTTATTTATTTATTTGACAGAGAGAGAACACAAGCAGAGGGAGAAGGAGAAGCAGGCTCTCCATTAAGGAGGGAGCACTATGCAGGGCTCAATCCCAGGACTCCGGGATCGTGACCTGAGCCAAAGGCAGATGCTTAACCAACCAAGCCACCCAGGAGCCCCAAGGCCTTATGATTCTTAATCCCCCATTCTCTCCACAGGTCTGTCCCCACTATAGCTATTATTGTGCTGCTTATAAAAGATGCTTTATATTCAACTGTGAGAGAAATAATTCAAAGTTCTAATTGCTTTAGTACTGGAAGTACTTTATAAGTAAATATTCTTTTATGAGAAGAATATTAGGACTTTAATCATCTCATCTCCTGGTTTTCGTCTAAAAGGTAAATACACTGAAATAGTGGGCACTAGATAAAATGTAATTCCAGGAAGAAATATTAGGCAACCTTCATGTAAAGACATGTGTATAATAACAGAATATTTTATCCTTTGTATTTTAATCTCCTTCTGTGAGCAACTATGCTGTTTAAATCCCAATGTGCCACTTTGCACCTGATATGTTGGAACTGAGAAGAACTTTGCTATGTTGAGTGCGAATGGTTCATTCATGTCGTCCAAATAATTCCTGTGTTTCAGGATTCCACTTCTGTTTTAATTTCTTCTAATATCTTTTCTTATCCTTTTTCATCTAGCCCTAGGACCTACTCTGAATAGACACAGTTGACTTATTTTTTTTAATCAAGTGTGCAAAAAAGGAAAAGGGGTCTCTCCATGTTTTAGACAAATGAATGAGTTTAATGCACCCATGCATTCTATATCACTTTATTTTTTTAATTTGCAAATTTTTAAAATTTGTCTTGTCATATAGTTCCATGAGTATTTACACACATGTAGGTTTTTGTAATCATTACAACAGAGAGCATGCAGAGCATTTCCAACACCCCACAGAAATCCTCATGCTGTGTCTTTGTATTTAGTGCCTCCTCTTAAGGCTGAACCCTTGGCAAACATTTATATTCTCTCTTTTCTTATGTTTTGCCCTTTCCCAAATGTCAGTGGAATTATTTTAATAAAAAGAATTTTGTTTTACTAAAAGGGTGATACTGTTTATAAACTTTCACCAAAGGATCTACAACATATATCTGGTTCAGTAATGAATATGTGATACATCGGTCAGATACTAAATCTAGTTTGTTTACTCCTTTTATATTAAATTTAAAAGCCCATAATTATAGGCCTTTGGAATGAAAACATGTTTTTATTGTCTCTGATGGATTATTCTGAATAATTGGTTTTTAAATGGACTTTGAATTTCAAAGTAATTTCTCCATGAAGTCTATTTTCAGTGTCCTATCAGAGGGCAAAACTATAAACATTTACATTCAAAAGGAAGAATTTTGAATGTTTCAGGTTGGAAGGAAACTGTAAGAAGATATTTCTATTCTATCACTTATATATATATATATTTTTTTTTTTTTTCTCTAATGCCTAAAGTCATGCTCAGCTCTCAGTTATTCTGATAATGATTCGGTCTTCCTAAATCCTTACATATTGCCTTAAAGTTAAATATTTGTTCTGTTCATTAATGAAAGAAATGGCAGTTGACACAAACAAATGGAAAGATATCTCATGTTCATGGATTGGAAGAATTAATATTGTTAAAATGTCCATACTACCCAAAGCAATCTATAGATTCAGTATGATCCCTATCAAAATACCAACAGAAGTTTTCACATAACTAGAACAAATAATATTAAAATTTGCATGGAACAAAAGACCCCAAATAGCCAAAGCAATCTTGAGAAAGAGAAACAAACCTGGAAATACCACAATTCCAAATTTCAGGATATAATACAAAGCTGCAGTAATCAAAACAGTAGAGTAGTGGCATAAAAATGGACACATAGATCAACAGAACAGAATTGAGTCCAAAAATAAACTTAATGCTTATATGGTCAATTAACCCACAAGAAATGAGGTAAGAATATACAATGGGGAAAAGACAGTCTCTTCAATAAATGGTGCTAAGAAAACTGGACAACTACATGCAAGAAAATGAACTGGACCACTTTCTAACACCATATACAAAGATAAGCTCAAAATAGATGAAAGAGGGTGCCAGGGTGGCTCAGTGGGTTAAGCCGCTGCCTTCGGCTCAGGTCATGATCTCAGGGTCCTCGGATCGAGCCCCACATCGGGCTCTCTGCTCAGCGGGGAGCTTGCTTCCTCCTCTCCCTCTGCCTGCCTCTCTGCCTGCTTGTGATCTCTCTCTGTCAAATAAATAAATAAAATCTTTAAAAAAAAAAGATGAAAGACCTCAATGTGAGAACTGCAACCATAAAAACCCTAGAAAAGAACATAGGCAATAATTTCTCTGACATTGGCCATAGCAATATTTTTTTTTAGATATGTCTTCTAAGGCAAGGGAAACAAAAGCAAAAACAAATTATTGGTACTTCATCAAAATAAGAAGTTTCTGCACAACAAAGGAAACAATCAACAAAACAAAAAGGCAACCTACTGAATGGGAGAAGATATTTGCAAATGACATATCTGATAAAGGATTAAAATCTAAAATATATAAATAACTTACACAATTCAAAACAAAACAAAATGAAAAACCCCAATCTAATTAAAATATAAGCAGGAGGCCCAAATACATACACATTTTTCCAAAGAAGATCTACAGATGGCCAACAGAGACATGATGGATGTTCAACATCACTCATCATCAGGGAAAAGCAAATCAAAACCACAATGAGATATCACCTCATACATGTCAGAATGGTTAAAATAAAAAAAGATAAGAAATAACAAGTGTTGGCAAGGATGTGAAGAAAAAGGAAATCTTCTACACTGTTGGTGGGAATGAAAATTTGCACAGCCACTGTGGAAAACCATATGGAGATCCCTCAAAAAATTAAAAATAGAAGTATTGTGATCCAGTAATTCCACCACTGGGTATTTACCCAAAGAAAATGAAAACACTAATTTGAAAAGATATATTCACCCCCATGTTAACTGAAGCATTTATTATGGAAGCAACCTAAGTGTACACTGATAGATGAATGGAGAAAGAAGTGTTATATATACACAATAGAACATTACTCAGCCATAAAAAAAAATGAGACTGTGCCATTTGAGACAACTTGGATGGACCTAGAGGATACTATGCAAGGTAAAATAAGTAAGGCTGAGAAAGACAAATACCATATGATTTCACTCATATATGGAATCTTAAAAAACACACACACACACAAATGAATAAATAAACAAAGAGCAGAATCAGATCTATACATTCAAAGAATGAAAAGATGTCTACCAGAGGGGAGGTGATAGGTAAAATGGGTGAAGTGGAGTCAGAGATACAGGCGTCCAGTTATAGAATGAATAAGTCATGGAAATATAAAAGGCACAGCATAGACAATAGGGTCAGTGATATTTTGACAGCATATGGTGACAGATAATGAGCACAGTATAAAGTATGATGGTATATACTGAGCTGTATATCTGAAACTACCGTCACATGTATGTCAACTAGTCTCAAAAATATCTTTTAAAACAGTTGAAAGAAATGTGTTCTATTGTGCTAGTGAAGTGATATATTCAGATAATTCAAGATATGAATGTATTACCACTTGACCACGCCCCTTGAAATAATAAAAATGTTCTTCCTGGAATTTCAGAATTAATGGTAAATATTTTGAATCTCCTTTTAAACTTTAAACTCGATGTGTGATTGCCATTATCTAGGTGGGTCAGCGTGGCAAAATTGATAATGATGCTTCAGGCAACATGATGACAGCATTGACTCTCAACAGTTAAGAACCGATGTTCTTCCCAATGTTTGGGGTTTGTGTGGACACTGAATAAAGTGCATCATTGCCCCCCCCCCGCCCCGTGTCTTGTGACTGGAGTGGTTTTTACTCTTTTAGCAGTACCTTCCTCCCATGCACAGAAAGGGCACACAACCTACACAATCTGTGCCAAGTCTGATGCACCAGTAGTAGTCCACATCATGGTTCATAAAATAATTATAAAGTAAGCCAAAAGCATTTTCCTCTATAGGTTGTGCTTTCAGTGCTAAAAGGAACAGAAAGTGTTGAGCATCTCTCTCTCTCTCACATGTGAAATCTCTCAAGATGTACCAGCTGATTCCCCTTTTGACTTTAGCGACTTTATCCAAATTTCAGGCCAAATTTCTACTCTATTGGCCAAATTGCACACATTATTAATCAAATTGCTTTGTTTGAAAACGACATGAAATGCTCTAAATTTTATGTTACCATTTGACCAAATATCTTAACAGCAAATAAACTGGTCTGGATTTTTGAATATTTAAATTTATACTTTTTCAATTTTACTCTTTTTTTCAGTTAAAAAGCACACAGCCTCATTTATCTCAGTACTTAAAAAAGTTTCCATGTTTGCACTGAAATTTTTGTCAATATTCATACTGGTATTTTTGAAGTTGGAATATTTCCATTAAAATAGCTATTTTATTGCTTTTATTTTTCAATCACCGATTGTTTTATTTGTATGACCTGAGGATTTAAGAAACATGAAAAAGAAAACCAGCAAATATATATAACACACAAATTATATGGAATTGTTATGGTTGAGATGAATGAAATCTCTTGATTGAGCCAACTGTTCTGGTTATCTGTTATAGTATAACAAACTACACCCTCTATTTCATGAAGCGACCCCTAAACTATATTTCACAGTTTCATGGGTCAGGAATCAAAATGGGCTAGACACTGTCAGTTCTATGTGTTGTTGAAGAAAGTCCTCAGTATTCAGCTGGCAGATAGCATGGTCTCGAAGGGCCAAGACAATTTCACTCTCATGTCTGGGTCCTCGTCAGGGATGGCTGGAAAACTGGGATCGGCTGGATTCTCTATCAGAACATTTACAAGTATTCTTTCCAGAATGACCATTTTGGGGGAATCAGAGTTCTTACCCAGTGGTTCAGGGCTCCAAGAGAAAGTGTTCTTAGGTACAGGATGTGGAAACAGGTTTCCAACACCTGGACCCAGGAACAGGCCAAGTGTCAATTCCCTCATATTCTGTTGGTCAAAAGTATTCATTACCACCATTTCTGTTTCAAGGGAAGGGGAATTAGAATCCACTGCTCAATGAGAAGAGGGGTAAAATATACCTGTGGCCCTTTTTCATGTATTACATCAAGGCTGACTGATTAAGGCAATCCTGGTGACACATGGGCAAGTTTTCATGACAATTATTATGAAACCTGGAGGACTTCTCTAATGCTCATAGCTAATCATCTATTTCATGTTTGTATACACAGGTATACATACATGTATATGTTATAAATTTATTTAAGTTCTCTCTCTTCTGAAACTGTCCAGCTACTTATGGGTTTGGTAAAACACTGAGGACCAGCACTGGTCACCAGACCAGAGTATGAGAAACAAGTATCACATATTTCTATTTCTTATAGCACTTAGAAGAAAATGTCCATCATGTCCTAAGAGCACTAAACTTTTTCATGATCCATGTATGGTTTCTAACACTAAAGACAATGGTAATTCATTCACTTATGTCACCAATCTATGACAGAGGGACAAGGAACATAATGTCAAATTACCTTGAATTTGTATGATATTCAGCAGTTTACAAAGCCCTTTTATTTATATCATTGTATTTGCATTTTACAATAGCCCTGTGGGACTGGAGGATAGTAAGGACTACCATTTTCCTTTTATAGATCCATGCTTGACAGTTCAGAAGGAATAATTAATTCCCTAAACACACAGTATAGGTAAATATGGCTTTTAAAATTTCACTTAGTATTGATTTATTTGATATTTATTGAACACCTACTATTTGCTACGTTTTTCACAAGGGGCTGAAAATATGGACAAGACAAAGTCCTCTAAGTTCCCTGACTTGATCTCCTATAGTTTATTATCTGGTATATGTGTGTGTGTATGTATGTATGTGTTTCCCAAACTTAGTGTATCACTATCATGACTTTTGTTACATCTGGATACTACTACTTACACAAGTACTAATAATATTTTTAATCAACTCACACATTTAATACATAAACGAATTTGGTCTTACCTTATGTAATAGTCCCTTTAAATCAAAGGCATGTTATATATTAAAATAATTAAATTTTCTTAATATATACATATATATGTGTGTGTATACACACACACACACACACATTTAATTACTACCAAAACCAAATCATCTCCCATACCACCAAATGTATACATACAACATGCTGGGAAAAGCCAGTTTCATGGTTTCAGTGGTATTAATACAGTATTTTGGAGGTCTTTCCACTACATGACCACAAGCTGGTAAAACAATGTAAATATATTCCCCAAAGTTCGTATATTTTTTTTAAAAGATTTTATTTATTTGAGACAGAGAGAGAGAGAGAACATGTGTGCATCCAAGAGGGAGAGAAGAAAGAGAGAGAGCAGAAGGGCGAGGGGGAAGGACAGAAGGAGAAACAGACTGCTTAGGACCCCGGGATCATGACCTGAGCCAAAGGCAGTTGCCTAACTGACTGAGCCACCCAGGAGCCCCCAAAGTTCATCTTTAAGTACTATTTCCCAACAGTTTCATCCCAAGCAGATGCATACTAAGTGTAGATGCACGGCAAACACAAGCCACTGTCTTCCTACTGTAGCTCTACCTAATATAATTCAACCAGCCCTCCCGTCTTTAGAGTCCCTCCAGTGCTAACCTGTGAATGTTCCTTTTGCTTCACACGTTGGAGAGGAGGGATCGGGAACAGTAAGGTAAAACAAGTTTTGTTGTTGCTCTTTGCTATTTGCCATTTAGTTTTGCTTTGCCTTTGTCATTCAAGTTTATCCCCTCACAAAATGCATGGATCACATCATATATAATCAACATAGCACCTGTCACTGTTTCTCTTCAGTTCTATTGCACAGAAGTAAATTTCAGCTATGTCATTCTGTCTAAAGCCACTGTGAACAACGGGGTGTTTTGTACACATACAGAATATGAAGAAAAACACGGCACCACCAATCACTGCCCCTTCCTCTTTCTCTTCTCTTTGTCCTTCTTTTTCTCTTCCTTTTTTCTCTCTTCCAAGTGTATTTAATTTGTATTCACACAGAACTGGATATATATTACGTCTTTTACTAGTTGGACTAACTTGAGCCAGTAATTAGCCTGTTTGAATTCCAGAGTCCACCTCAATAATGATGCACCTTTCCCTAGGTTACTAGAGTCCTTGAAATAATGTACTTACATGCCTAATCCTAAAAACTATTATTCCTTACTTCCTTTTCCTTCTCATTAAATATTACTCTGAGTAGGGGCACTTGGTGGCTCAGTCAGTTAAGCATCTGACTCTTGACTGAGGCTCAGGTCACAATCTCAGATCATGGGATCGAGCCCTGCATTCGACTCTGTGTTCCATGGGGAGTTTGCTTGAGAGTCTCCCTGAGAGTCTCCCTCCTTCTCCCTTTGCCCCTCCCCCAACTCACTCACACACTAAGAAAATAAATAAATCTTTTAAAAAAATAATAAATATGACTCTGAATAAAACACCTGATTAAATCAATTCACACTGATGATAAGACCTAATAGGGCATGTGTTTTGAGATATATGTACATTAACCTGTCACGAATTCCTCTAAATTAGAGAGTTATTTCTTCAGGTATCTAATTCCGGGCAGAAGAGAGTTGGTAGGGAAAAGGGGAATCTGGCATAGAAAGTTTCATGTTTCATAAAAAAAGGTATCCTACCTACATATACAAGAGAATCAAAGCTGTCGTGAAATATTGGTGCTAGGTTGTCCCAAATTTTAGGAGCCCTCTGGAAGGTGTAAACATTGTGTCAGTTTGTGGATCAGCGAGGTTGAAGAGGCAGATGCTGCCCTACTTGGTCTGTCCTGCCTCGCAGCGTCTTCTCAGAATGGAGTCTTGGGGTGAACACAGTGAAGGCATAGCCACAGTCATCTTGCTCATTGGGAGTTACGTTGCATACAAGCCTGGCTCCGTTCTACGGGGTTCTTCATTTGCTTATTCCCTCAGGCTTGATTATTGCCTGACTTGTGATTATTAAAGCTCAAAATGAAAAAAGGGGGATGCTCTGTGTAGCAGTCTTTGTTCCACTCTCTTATGAATTCAGGGAAAGGAAATGTAGATATGAGGACTCCATAATCTCCACCAATAATCTCATCTCCACCAAGAAACAAGCTCTTCAAGCTGCGTATTTCCAGAAATACCCTGCCTATCACATCTAAGATAAGAATTGCCACCAGATGATGTCTAGTTGAAATGTTAATTCCTAATTCCCACCATCAGAGTGGTTTCCCTTTGAATCTTTGTGCTATTTTGCTTAGGGTGATCTTACAGATTTTCTCTTAAATGGTTTTATTAAAATTATTAATTGTTGCCTAGTAGTGTGTCAACACGCTGATGTCAGGCAGTATCTTTTTCATTATGATGTCTTCAAATTGTAAAAGTGAATCAATTAGTCGTGAGAGAATCCCAAAACTAAATGAACTCCATGCTGTCACAGATGACTATATTTGATGGAGTCACCAAAATTTTATGTAGAGCATCTCAGGCTAACAAGAGACAAGAAGGATCCAAGAACCCATAGAAATGCCTTCAGGTCCAGGAAAGAAGGGAGAGAAAGATCTAATTTGTTTTAGAAAATCTCACGGCAATCCAGGGAGAGCAAAGCACACACACAGTCTTGGGTTCCATAGACTGAATGTTTGTGAATTGGGATCAGTCAAGATTCTAAGAAAAAAAGAAAAAAAAGTGTTGTTCCCTTAGACTCCCCTTAAAGGACAAGAGAACAAAGGAAAGCAGCAATTATTTTTCTTGGGGGAGAACCGAAATTGCATGTGCTCACTCCTTGAAGGATGTCTTCCCCAACTCTATGAAAATATTAAAGTGCACCAGAATGTTTCAAAACCCTTTTGCAAATTAGAAAATTTTGTGAGTAGTCAGTTTTATAGAAATTGTTTCCTTTTCTGTGATAATATAAATACATGACTTTTAAGGCTCCATTCCTCTCCCTTTTTCTAAGGAAATTTGAAATAGAGGCATCATCATATGGTAGCTCATTATTCCAATGCCAAATATTCAACTTAAAGCCTGGGAAATTGCCTAATAGGTATGTTGATGGGATACATGTTTTGCTATCCTAAATTCGAATACTTTCCAATATCACTGAAGAGTTGGCAATGTTCGCTGCCCCTTTTTTCTCTCTTTCCCTGTTTCCCTGGGAAACATTTCTACACCTAACTTACAGAATGTTTGAGAGTCAAGGAGGAAAGGAGTGAAATATATCTGCAATATTATTTCAGGGAAAAGGGGCTGGTTAAACTGGCATTGAAGCATTCTAGATTTATCTTGTAGCAAAATTATATATCAAATATAGTTGATTTTTTTTTTTTACCCCCTGCCTACTCTGATACTGAAACATACACTTGGGATTCAGAATTCCATCTGTGTCCTTCTGGTTTCCTCCATTGTCATTTGCAATGAAGAATCTGCACCAGTTTTTCAGGAGGACCACTCTGGGCATTGATTTGTGATACAGAATGGAATCCAGGTCAGCTTATGCCTGGCTATCTAGGTCTAAAGAGGCTATAACAGATATAATAAAACCTAGTTATCCAAGGTAAACAAACAGAACCACCAGAAAACAGTGATATGCAAACAGAAACTACTCATGAGTAAGATGGAATCACTTTGACTCATTCTCTTCTCCTTGACAATGGAACGAGGAAATTTTTCTTCAGAATTAATTCACACTAATAGAAAAATGCTCATTTTCATATCCATGATTCTGAAATACATCCACGTGAGACATAAGCCATTCAAAGAACTGATGACACTCTGTTTTGTTCTTGCCTTGGTTTGCCTTTCAAAATGAAAGACAGGTTTTATTACAAGGAATGAAAAGAGATCCTCTCTTTAAACATGATTAAAAATAAGAGCTGAACTCAATACCTTCACAGGGGCCAGTCAAGCCCTCATAACTTTATTTCTGAGCAATGTTTTCATAGCGGGACTACATCCTAGGGTTTGCAGCAGAGATCTGAGCAGGTAAGCCTCTGAATTCCAAATGAGCTCTCTCTTTGGCTTCCGAGGTAAGGCTGCTCACAGGGGTTCAGTGACCCTGGAAACTAATTCCTCAGCAGCAAACCTTTCAAAAGGAAGCCTGTGATTAAATTGATGACATGGCAATTGGTGGTTTGATTAAAGTGGGAGGATGGGTTTGCCAGAGAAGCAAGGGGAACTCTACCTTTGGAAACAGAAAAATCCTCTAATGCTAATTGACCCAGCCTTGGCTCAAAAGTGCAGCCTTTTGACTCTATTTTTTTTTTCTTTTTTTCTTTTTTCTTTCCCTCTACTTGAAGAGACAGCGATTCAGGAACAGAGAACCACCTACCTCTCCTGTCCAGAAAGGAAGGGTACAAGGAGCGAGGAATGGTTCAGTGTTTTTCAGTGGCTTTCTTAGAAATTATAAAATGAGCTATCAGCATAGAAAGAAAAAAAAAGTAACTACTTTCCATCTTCATGTTCTGCCCAAAGTGTCTGTGATCTTACTTAGTGGATCTCAACTCTAGAATTATCTAAGAAGCATGTTCAAATTCTAGAGCCCAAGTTCCTCACCCAGTGGTTCTGCTTTAATTACCCCAGGGAGATGGGAGGTACCAGTGTGTGTTTGTACATGTGTATATACACATGTATGTATACAGAATCTTCATATTTTTAAATATATGCAGCCAAATTTAAGACCCACTGTGCTTCGTTCCAGCCCTACTACTACTCTTTCATCCACCTCTCCACTGACATAAGAGACAACATGTGTCTTAGTTAATATTACCACCTGTGAGTTCCTTGACATCTCATATTTCTTTTTCATCCAAACATCTCCTATGAGGTTTTAGCCAGAAGCTTACACAATCTTTTCAATAGATACAGATGTTTCATCCTTCTTTCAATAGGCCAAACGGACTCTCTAATAGTAGATTTATATGAGACAAAAATGACAAGACCAGTTGGGAATTTTTAATAGGAATTCTTCCTCAAATGTTACTCTGTTGTTTATGTTTTCCATTGTGTTTACTACTTGCATTAAAAGGGGGAAAAAAAAAGAAAAGAAAAGGTGGCTTGAAGCCCATGAAGGTCTATTGCTAACATGAATTATCTGGAGGCAGAAACCATTTCATCTTCACTCCCTCAACCTCAACGGACTTCACTGACTTAACAAGGTGATTTCTTTCAATGCAGAGGGCAGGAAGAATATTAAGCCAACACAGGTAATTCATGGACATTCTCAGTGTCACTTGAGCTTCTGGCCCACACTGTTAGCTCTTTTATCCCTTCAGGGACAATGGGCTGAAACCTTCTTTCCATAAAAGGAACCCAAACTCCCCAAGCAGACACCATGACCTGTAAACTTTATTGTAAAATAATGACCATAATGATCATTATCAGAACATTGACCTTTGGTTTTCATGGTAGAATAAAAACATTTGTGTCCCCTTTTCTACTTGACAGTCACTCACCCTCAAACAACAATCATAATGGACATACAAACAAAAACTTTCTATTCAGTAAATATATTCAGTGAACAAGGAGATATCTGTAACTCCAAAGCATGATGATGACAACAAAGCTATTTGTAAGGAATGGCAAATGAGTTATCAGGGAAGATAATTATTAAACATATAAATGTGAAGACAAACAAATCGGTTTTCCTCATAAAACCCCCCAGAAGCTGAGAAGCTAAAGAGACTGAGAGCATTGAAGGGCACAGGCAAGGTGGGGAGATCAACAAGGTGAGTCTCATTCAGACTATAGCAGTACATTTGAAAGCCCAGCTTCCCAACACCACGGGAACAGAGAGGCAACCATTTCTGCACTTTTTTCATAGGAGACAAGAGGGTCTTTTTCTGAAAGAAATTAGACCAAGAGACCCCAGACTTGGAGTTACAGGCAGAAGAATATACAGGTAAGGTGCTCGTCTGAGGATAGAATGATTAAGTGAAAGTCTATATATTTGATGGTAAAGTCTTCAGATTACTTTCTCCAACAAGCTGCAGGATAGCCATGGTCTGGTTTAAACTTTCCCTCCTCCCAACCTGCCCTCAGGCAGAAGATTAAAGAATTCATATAGAGAAACTAAATAACCAAGTCTCAGTAGACTCAAGACAGTCAACTGTCTTATTAGACCAAGGTCTTACTAGACCAAGACAAGTGGAAGCCAATAGTTAGAAAAGCCTATTGACAAGTCATTTTATATAAAAGAATCCCAATAAGGTTGTAAAATTGAGGCATGGGTGTCTCTAATGGTGAGGATACACTAATGAAGAAAATAGGGAAGTTAACTAAGGATATTTGAAGCACTTAGGCACCCTAAATCCTCTACAACTGTGGTAGGTCTAATTCTACAATAGCCTTCCAGACTCTTCTCCCTGCTCTTGAGTTTCTATAGGATGTATATCTGAGGGAATAGGAATCTTGAGTTTCGGAAAAATTTGTGGATATAATGGGATATCTCTCCCTTGGTTGGGTCACTTTATACAGCAAAAGTAATGGCATAGTTACTTACATAATTACATTATATAATTTTGGACTCTGTGATAGCCCACTGGAGAGAGATCCTCTGGGGGGGGCTCTGAAGAAGTAGCTGTCATGTACTAAGATGGCCATGTGGCTGGTACCTGATGATAGCCTCGAGGAGCTGAGAGTGACCAGCACCCAACCGGCAACCAACAAGAAAAGACTTCAGGCTTATAACCACAAGGAATTAAATTCTGCCAACAATCTAGAGGAACTTGGGAGAGGATTCCAATCTCCCGATGAGAACTTAGTCAACTGGTACCTTGATTTCAACCTGATGAGCCCCTGAGCAAAGGACCCAGTTATGCTGAACCCAGATTTTGAACCTGAGAAATATGAGTTAATCAATGGTGAGTTTTAAGCTCCTATGATTATGTTAATTTGTTACTCAGTAATACCAACCAAAGCAAGACTCTCAGGACAGGATAAGACACTCACAGGGATTCTGTATTTGGAGACACCAAGGTCAGCTGGGGTTGAGTGTACTGAATGGCAAATTTAGTGCATTGCCAGGAAACTGGTAATAAAAACAGTAGCATACCCAAACTGGGTAATTACAAAGATTTTAATAAAATGTGTGGACATAAGAGAAAAGGACAAATGATGGGGTTCACAACAGCAAGGAGCTATGACCATGTCCAGCACTGAAGGGAGGGAGTAGATACTAGAACTCTGGGAGAAGCTGTACAGAAGTCTGGCAGGAGCTGTGTTCTTCCATGGAAGCATGCAGCCAACTTGAGATAAACCAGCACAGAAAGAACCCGGAGAACATAAGCTCAGAAGTCTTAGTCCTCTCTCCCCCTAATGTGATAGTATCTGCCACAGAGTGAACCAAATTGGAAGCTGAATGTGAAGATGCTTATTGGTATATTACATACCTGTCAATCTTCCAGAGGAAAAAAGATGGAATGGGATATAGAGGGTTAGACAGAACATATCCAGCAATGTCCACAACATGTGCTCCTTGGCATGTGTTGTCTTCCTTGCCCAGGAGACAAATTTGTGTCCCTAATATAGGGGCTAGACAAAGTCCTAATAGTTTCTCTGCCACCACAGGGTGATATAAATTTGGATACAATCCTACCACTGTACTTTTAAATAAATTAGTAGGAGAAAGGGGGAAAAAGAAACAGTTAATGAACTTAAAAACATAACTATAAAGGTCCCTACTTCTAGAGTCAGTCTCAAGTTCTAAACTTATTATCACAGTTGCTTTTTTTCCACCACCCATTTTGCATCTCCAGGCAAGATGCTAGCAGAGGGTAATGGGAATATTGCCAGAACGTAAGCACACGGCCTACCCATTTGCAAAGATTATTAAATACAGGCTTTATTCCAGATAGCCATGTGCCCAGCTACAATTTGAAGGTTGTGTTGCTAAAAGAGAGGGAGAAAAGAAATATCTTTCCTTAAAGAAATATATTAATTTAATTTAGTTATATTTAACACAATTACATTTAATATAATTACATTTAATACAAATAAAATTACTTTGGACTTTGAACAGGATGTTGGCATATTATTCACTTGCTTTTGTTTTTATTATTTGTTTTGCATTGGATTTAAAAAATGATCTTTAATATCTTGAAGGAAGATGCATGCCCCAGATTAGCAAGGAGAGTAAAACAGAAGACATCTTATCAGAAATTAGAACATAGCATAAGGCATTAAAATAATATAACAGTAGTATTAATAGAACCATAGATGTGTATCATTAGAAGACCATAGAAAATCCCAAGGTAGGTCCTGCTATATTTTTTAAATTTAATATATGACAAATGCTACCATTTAATTTAGAGGTTCAAGAGTATATTATTTAATAAATGGAACCATAGCTAGTTGTACACAATCATAGGAAATATATTAAGAACCTTATTTTATGTCATATATAAAAATAAACTCCAGAAAGGATTATGAAATAATAAACAAACTAAAATTTTATAAGCACTAGAAATCCACATGAGCAACCTAAGAGCATAAGAGACCTCCTTTATGAAAACTAGAAACTCAGGAGCTCTGTAAAAATAGGCATCCTCAACTGTATAAAAGTGAAAAAAAATATTGCAGGACCATATCAGAAACTAGATCAATAAAAAATTGATAGGTTGGGAAAACATATTTGTAACACAGATGACACAGGACTAGTCTCTATAAAAAAAGACTGCTTACGCATTGATAATGAAAAGATTACCAATCCAACAGAAGCAATATGAATAATTTATGAAAAAGAAAATTTAAATGGCAAATAATCACAAGTCATTTAAATCTCTGAACAAGGAAACCTAAGTTAAAGTAACAGTGAATTTTATTATACTCTATGCCCATAAGCCTGGCAGCAGAATGGAGAGGGGACCCATTACCAGTATTAATACCGGACACGTACCTGGGTGGTTGGGATATGGCTATGGGCAGAAGAGAGAAGACAGGGAACACACGATTTGGTTGTACCTATGCATTTACGGAAAATGTGTGTATGACTATTTTAAAGAATTTAAATAATGTGTTAAAACTACTAGGTCAATTTGTACTCTTGGAAATCCCTTCCAGAGATACATTTGCAAGGCTGCGGGAAGATGCTCACTGTGGTGCTGTTTATAACAATGAAATTCATATAAACCTTAGAATTCACTTTGACAGAATTAGATTTATGAATTATAGTATATTTCCATTATAAAATAGCACAGAATAAGGAGTAAGGTAGAGATGTACTTATCCAGAGAATAACTATTTAAATGCCCAAGTTATAAAATAATATGAATGGTATAATTCCATTTTATGTTAAATATATATGTATATATGTGTGAATGCATATTGACATGTTTGAAAATGAATTTTTTTAAGATTGATTTATTTTAGAGAGAGAGCATGTATGCAGGTTGAGGGAGGGAGAGGGAGAGAGAGAATCTTAAGCAGTCTCCCCACTGAATATGGAGCCCAATGCAGGGCTCGATCAAGACCTGAGCCAAAATCAAGAGTCAGACGCTTAACCAACTGAGCCACCCAAGCTCCCCAAAATGGATTTTTAAAAACTCTACTAGGATTCATTGCTAAACTCTTAACAGTAGTTACCTCTGGGGGGAGTGGAATTTAGGGGGACACACACACACACACACAGGTAAGTAAATAAATGTAGGTGTGTGTAGGAGTTGTTTTTTTATTAGAACAGATACATACATTATATTATCTATATTAAAATAATCCTAATAATTGCATCAGAAATCATACAGTAAGTTCTTTAAAAGGCATCTTTTATATCTGTGGTTGGCAGAACAATGCCCTCCTTCTAAGATGTCCATAACCTAATGACTAGAATCTGTGAATATGTTATGTTACTTGGCACAGGGGCATTAGGTTGCTAATTAGCTGCCTTTAAATCAGTAGATTTGTACAGATTGTCTGGGTGGGCCTCACGTAATCCTGAGGGTCCTTAAAAGCACACACAGGAGGTAGAAAAGTCAACCACAAACTGACAACTGACACAATATGACACAGGACTCAACGAGCCCATTGTTGGCTTCGAAGATGGTGGAAGAGGCCATGAGCAGGGCAATGTGGATGTCCTCCAGAAGGTGGAAATAGGAAGGAAACAGATTCTCCAGTTGGGGTTCTAGAAGAAACACAGCCCTGTTGATACCTTGATTTTAGTCAGCAGGATCCATTTCAGCCTTCAGGACTACAGCAACATTAAGATGATCAATTATTGCTGTTTTAGACCACTAAATTTGGGGTAATCTATTTTAGCACCGATAAACTGTACAACATGCATTACCTCACTGAAAATGGACAAAAACCCTAGAAGATGTATACAACTGAGGGCCTCAGTTTGCAAATGAAGAAACCATGCCTCAGAGTCTGATGAAGGTGACACAGCTGGGAAGTGCTCTAGACGGGACTTGAATGAATTCCAGAGGGATTTACAGCTTTGTGCTTCATTCTACCGTTTTCTGTTCTCTGTCCTCTAAACAATAACCCCAGTGTACCCAGCTCAGGGCTTGTCCACCCGCAGATCCTTAATATGCGGTGAGCCAGTACGAATACAGATTTGGGGTCAGACAAATCTTCATTTGAATCCAATTACTAGCTGTGTGGCTAAAAACAAATTACCCAATTTGAGCCTGTTTCCTTATCTATAAAACAGGAGAAATAATTTCTACCTTGTAGGGTGAGAGAAAGCATTCAGTGAAATAATGTATGAAAAATGTCCAACAAAGAGCCTCGTATAGATTTTGTTTTTAATAAATGTTATTTATTGCTGGTGAGGATGATTACTTTGTTATAATGACTCTGAAAAGCCTGTTTTTCCTCTAGATGAGGTTTTAGGTTTTGTTCCTACCTTTTTCATATCTGTCAGCTGCTGATTCCGAGATGGTGGTTAGCGCCTGTGGCCTAGAATTACAACTACAAACTAGGGAACTATTAGCTGAGTACAAATGTAGAGGAAGTGGCTTTTAGTGGTGTGGGCACCAGTAATCCATAACATGAATCCGGTCAGTGGCAAAGATGTACTATTAGTAATATGTATTTATCACATGGGATCACAGCGCAGAGGAACAAGGTGGGAGAAAACCTCGGAAAATTTCATTCTAACTCAAACACGGTCAGTATGCTATTGGCACTTGGGAAAGTGTGCATCTCTCTGTCAGACTCTAGCTTACACTGGCCTTCTGTTTTCTGATTCTGAAGCCCCCGACTGTATTTTCTCAGAACATCATTTGCCCTTCATTCAAAAAACATATTCTGTTGGTCTACAGATTTCACAAACACAATTTCTTTTGAAAAATTCCTTTCAACTCTTTACCACCAGGACATTTGTTCTTGAAATGCTTAAAAATGTGTCTCCTGTCGTTTTAGCTTTGAATGGTTATTTTCAAAGATAATTCTTAATGATTATCTAACAGAAGGTCACCTATAATTTTTAAAAAGTATCCTGCTAGTGCTGTGTTGCCCACTGACTGGTGTGATGTCTGATGCGTGTATCAATTTGGATCCAAAGAATGAATGAACCATCAAATGAATGATGAGGGGAGGCTACCCTTGTGGTCATCAACAACTCATTTGTGCAGAGAGATCCCTCCCCTCCAGCTGAAAGGGAAGTAAGTCACAGTGCCTGTGCATCTCCAAGAGACCTCAACTGAGTGGTCCAAAAGTCATCAGATCATTTGGCGTTTCTCTTATAAGAGAAAACTAAGGAAGGTAAATAAAATAAAATAAAATAAAATAAAAACCTTAGGAATCTTCTCTTTCCCCAAAATCAGAGGTAATAAAGTGTTTACATTGCTAATGGCTTTTTCAGTGGTGTGAAAACCCACACAGTTTTGGGAGCATAGTTTTTACCTGTGGGAAATACCACTATGACTTGGGCAAAAGGGATTTTGGGTTTTTCTGTGAAGGGTTTGTTCTTGTAGGACCCTTCATTCAAATAACCTTTGTCCTGCTTCTAGTTTTAGATTGTCTGAACCAGCTGCAGAGGCAATGGAAACAGTAGGATAATTGAACAGAATGGAACATTTATAGCAATAACAATTTATTAAGATCATCATTATTGGCCATGACATGGGGTTTTCTTAATCACATCTGTGATTACTGGAACTCTGAATGATACTGTATCATTTGTACTCAGATACTCCAGAGTGTTTACTACGTTACTAAGCAATTAAAACACAAATCTACCGAGCCATTGATAGAGTGTTTCCGATCTTTTCATTGTTCCAGCCACAATTACCCATTTTAAAATCTGCTATACAAAATGCATAAATGAACACAAAATCATACCTTTGGAGAAGACTTCCAAAAAGTAGTTTTATCTAGTCCACTGGCTTGAACAGTTAATTGCCCAAACCATCAAAGGCATATGGTTGTAATTCCCATTTAAAGAGTCATAAAGAATGGAGTCTCCAAAATACCCAAATACACTGTTTTGGTGCTTGATAGCCATTTGGTCATCAAACATTTCTATGAGCTGAATAAGCTAGGGCAAATACAGAAACATATATATAGGAATATAGCCACTCCTTTTGGAGGGTCTGAAAAAATATTTCACACCTCATTTATCAACATAGAACTTTCTTAACAGCCTTAACCCTTTCTTAACATTAATATAATGATGGAGCTCGTTCCCTTCAGACATTCTTTGGTCCCTAAAGGCAACTTCTGTTATTTGTATGTAGGAGAAATGGCAACAAATCAGACACAGAAAGGGGAGAAATTGAGTGGGGAGCTTAAGCACATCTTCAGTTTAGTTGTATTGATTTATAAACACTAACCAAATACATATATGGACTGCTTAAAATCAAAATCAGTCCATATGCAAAATCCCAAACTAGAAGGTTGAGCTCCTAATTGACCTGAAAGTTATTAACCTTTAATCTTTTCTTTAACTGAAAGTGTATTGACAGAAGAATGTTTCACAAAGAAACCTGAAAGAGCCTGAGGCATTAGTTAACCTCAGGAACTACAAAAATTGGGGGTGGTGGGGAGTGGAGAAGGGGGAATCAGAGTGAAGGTGAACTGCTCCTGGAGAGCTGGGGCTATTACACTCCAGATGCAACAGTAACATTAACCACCCAGAGTAGCTCTACTGGAGTATCTTGTCCATTCAAATACTGGCTTCTACTTTTCTTAGTCAAGAGGTCCCTCCTTACATGTGACTCAGTGTCTCCTTGTCTCTTCCTGTCTCTTTGATCAAATTTTCTCTCCACCTCTCCAGTGTTACTATGACTTCTTCAACACTTCCTGCTGCTTCTGTCTCTTATACCTAAAATTCCATAAAAAGGATTTGGTTGAAGCCACCCGGGAAGGAGGAATACTACTGCTAAGATTCTCTGGTCACCTCCCATCACAGATGACTGACTCAGCCTTCTGATATGCCCTTGATTCCTCATCCCAGAAAAACTGGGTGGAGTAACAGGAGCTCACGACCCATGAGACCCCGAGGTGCGGGGAAATGACTTATCTCAAATGAGATCGTGCGAAGCACTTCATGTAATCAGTGACTGGTTTAAAAAAAGAGAAAAACTTCTTCCCAACTTAAATACAAACTTTTAAAGAATGGTGACCAAAAATGACTGCTTCTATAGTAGTAATGTGTGCAATATACCATGAAGAATTTAGCACACTGGCATGCCTACAAGGCCCTGCTATGCTATATTGCGTTTTGTAAAGATGCTGACCAGAGAGAGTCATTTTATTTTATAACTTAGGAACGACCTGTGAAGAACACTACTCTGAGTCCTGAGCGAAGGCGGTGGCGAAGAAGGGTGATATAAAAAAATAAGGAGTAAGTCATGATATTTGTCCTCACCCCACAAGAAGCTCATTACATCATAGGTTAAACCAAAACCCATGCAAATATAAATAATGCAAGGGAGTGAATAGCGGCGGGGAAGGGAAGAAGAAGTATAAAATCACCTTAGCAACTTCCAAAACTTCCCTTGTACTCATATCCAATTGGATCTATTGTGGGGAGTGAGGGGGATGGGTAGCAAATGTCACTCTACAGCTAAAAGCCATTCCCAGCTTCGTGGGATAAAACCTTCCCAATGCTGAGGTCTGAAGGGTGGAGAGATAAACGTGCTGAAGAATGGACCAGATGAGAGTACTGGAGCTCGTCTTCAATCACCTCCTTTACCTGTTGGTAAAGGGCCCCTTGGGGTCTGGGAACAGAAGGGCCGGGGGAGAGACTGTTTTGAAACCACAATAAGTGGTTCACACTTTCAAGTTGTGGAAATTTTCAGTGGTCATCATTCATTTATATATTTACTCATCCAACTAGCTTTTATTTCAGAACTAATACACATCAGAGTATATAAAGGTAAATCATATAGAAGCCTTGCTCTACAAGACATATGAATAGAGAATTGTAGCATTTTTGTTTTTATATATAATCTTATAATGAACTTTTTTATTCAAAATGTTCCAGATGCTCAGAAGAGGAAACAGCATCAAACTGGGTAAGAAAGTCAGGGATGAGAGGAAAGTTAGACCCTCAAAGATGAATAAAAATTCTACAGATGAGAGGCAATGAAGAGATTATTATAAAAAGAAGTAACAGACTTCAAAAATGCACACTGTGAAAGAAATGATTATTTCTGGATTACTGAGCTTTCCTATGGGATCGGAGGGTCAGGTTTATAAGCTACATGGCAAAAGACATGGCCAGGTAAATGATGTGACTCAATCACCACCACCTAACACTCTAAGTAAAGCTCCTCTAGGAAAATTAAATGGGATTGTATTTATACCAAATTCTATTCTCATTATTGCATTTTTAATATGAATTTTATTTTTCCAAAAACAGAAATGTGGTTTGGACTTTTGGATATTGCAATCAAGCTAACACAGTGTTTAGAATTACTGGATAGTCATACTTTTGAAGGAAGTTAGAGCTTGTTAAAACTTCATCCTGGCCATTCACTAGCTAGGTGATATTAAAAAGTTACCTAACCTTTCTGTTTCACATATAAAGGATAATAAGACTACTGAAGGTTTTTGTGAAGATTAAATTGGTAATACCTGAGACTCTCTGTTATGTGAATACTCAATGAGTATAGCTATGATGAACTTTTTAAGGTACTTGTTTTCATATATATTTTAGCCATGAGAGTTTCTTCAAATGTTAGAAATCCCTTATGTAAAATGGATTAACTCTGAGCTGCTCTGTTTGAAGCAGGAGTGGGCATCGGAAGCCTGACTGGTTCTATTTTCTCCCAACCTCACTTTCACCCACATAACCCCTAAAGAGCTCAGCAGATCACAACTTGAAAAGGACTATACTACCACACAGCTGCCTTTCTTCAAAATGAATTATTGAATAAACAGATGAATTGATCTTTATCCAGAGTTCTCTTCTCTGGAATTTATTTCACTTTTTAGCAGTGCTTTGGGCATCAGCATTCCAAACAGTCTTCTCTCTTTAATACATGCATGGAGCGTCTCTTAAATCCTATGGTGAGCAGTTTCAGCCCTTCCCACTGTATGTTCCTTAAGTCAGTAATGACAATAAAGTGTGATTCCAAAAATTTTTTCTACATATCTACCCATCATATTTTCAAGCAAATCAGAAAATGTTTCCCCTCTGTGTGGCCTTCCTTTAAAGGGAAAAGCTCCCATGACAATATGGTTTGGCAAGCCAACAGCATCTTTATATAGATTAGGAAAAGCCTGTCCTTACTTTGAGTCACTCAGACCTGAGTTCTGCATGCCTTAGTGGGCTGAGCAATGACTAGGTTTCAGCCCTCCCCTAAACCAGGGGGTGGGGGGCCTTGGTTTAGCAAACTCAGCACATGAGGCCTGAAAGCCCTATTTTAGCCCCAACTCTAATTTATTTTGGAAGCAAAAATGAGTTCAAATGCATTTTAGGTCCTGTTTAAAATCTCACCTTTTAGAGAATTCCAAGCATAGGCAATATTTTAAAACCATTCTCATGCCATGTGATGACTATAATGACTTTCTTATATATCAATTTCCCCCCTGAAATATCCTCAGTAGTATCATTTCAAATAATTCTAAACAATGGTTTGGTCCTGATGCTGAAGCAATGAGGCACCACAGGCAGAACACAGAGAAATGCATTTCATGGTGCTAACTATGCTTTATAGGAATAAGCTTTACAATTGTCAAGCATTGGCTATCTTCAGGCAAGCCTTTAGGCAAGATGTCCCATTATTGCGGGTAAAACATATGAGAAAATAGTCGGAAAACAGTTACTCTATACATCAATGAATAAGAAACCTATGATAGTGCTGAGCCTTAATATTACATTTTCAAGGGGAGTGAGAACCTGAAGCATTAGAATAGGAAAAGCAGCTTAGAATGGTTAAGAGCACTCACTAGGTAGGCGTGGTCAAGATCTGGGTTTGAAAACACGCATTATACTAAAGTTTGTCATCTGAATGCTGCAAAATGAAGATAGTGTGTCCTTCACACAACTGTCAGAGGGAATAAATAAGATAACCTATATGGCAGTGCCTACAGGTGAAGAAATACTACTTTGTTCTAAATAACTTATTATTTAGAATAATTTCATCTAAATTTTATAAACTTTCATCTAAATTTCATCTAAATTTTTATAAACTTTATTCACTTCGAAGCCTGGAGCACATGCTTGGGCTGTAGTGCCCATTGGAACTTTCTGCAGTGTTGGAAATATTCTGAGTTTGTGCTTTCCAGTATGGCAGGCACTAGCCTCCTATGGCCATCGAGCATGTGAAACGTGGTCAGTGTGACTTATGCACTGAATTTCTAGTCATTTAGTTTTAATTAATTCAGATTCAAATTCAAATGGACACATGTAGCAAATAGCTACTGTATGGTATAGCACAGCTCCAGAGTAGAATTTGACACATATGGCAGTCTCATTATAGATAAGTATTTTTTCAGCAATAAGTTTCTAAGAAAGACAATATATTTTTTCTGCCAACGTTTTTAGAGCAGGGGATTCTTTCTCTTTTCTTTTCTTTTTTAAGATTTTATTTATTTATTTAACAGAGAGAGATCACAAGTAGGCAGAGAGGCAGGCAGAGAGAGAGGAGGAAGCAGGCTCCCTGCTGAGCCGAGAACCCAATGCAGGGCTCCTTCCCAGGACTCTGGAATCATGACCTGAGCCAAAGGCAGAGGCTTTAACCCACTGAGCCACCCAGGCACCCCAAGATTCTTTTTCTTTTTAAAGATTTTATTTATTTATTTTTATTTGCCAGAGAGAGAGAGAGAGAGCACACAAGCAGGCAGAGGCTGAGAGAGAAGCAGAATCCCTGCTTAGCAAGGAGCCTGATGCGGGACTTGATCCCAGGACCCTGGGATCATGACCTGAGCTGAAGGCAGCAGCTTAACCAACTGAGCCACCCAGACATCCCCAGAGCAAGAGATTCTTAAACTGGAATCAATGGGCTCCTAAACTCCTAAAATTACATAATCACGTTAGGTTTGAAGTGTATATTTTTCTGAGGAGAGGATTCACACATACCATTGGATTTAAAAACAAGACTATGTCTCACAAAATAACAAATAATAAACAAACAAACTATACCTTTACATTTCTTAAAATCTTCTTTGTGTTTAAAATGCCCAAACTTTGTTCAGAAGAAAGAGGTACTGCATGAGCTCATATAACTATAATCAATTATTTCTAACACTAAAATATAAGCAGGGTTTTCTGTAAAAATATGTAAAATATGGAATTCATAGTAGTGTTCAATTGCTCTATTGAGATCAAAACTGTAAATACATTCTTGACATATCTAATTATATGTTAACTATGTTTAATTTCATTAATTTCCTCTAAGACATTTAATAGTGCAAAACAACACAGAAATGTATAAACTAAAAAGTTCAATTCATTCCCACCTCCTTCCCTGTCTTCTACTCCTATTCCCTAGGGATAATTATGTTAATAACTTATTACATCCTGCTCCAGACCTTTTCTCAGGCACCCACATCTATGTTGTATTTACACAAGTGTGTATGCATGTATGTGTGTGTATATGTGCTGAATGCCATTATACTACTTATAGTAGGCTGAATAATGATCCAAAGTTGACCATATCTGATTCACCGGAACCTGTGAACATATTACCTTAATTGGTAAAAAGATCTTTACAGGTGTGATTAAGTTAAGGATTTGGAGATCCAGGAAATCACCCTGGAATATCAGGGTGAGTCTAATGTAATCACAAGAATCCACAGAAGAGGAAGCCAAGAGGGTCTGTCAGTACCAGGAAATGCCACGGTGGAAACAAGAGGTTGGAGTGATTCAAGGAAGGGCTGCAAACCAAGGAATGCAGGCAGTGCCCCAGAAATACAAGAAAACAAGGAAGCTGATTCTTCCCTGGTGCCTCCAGAAGAAACACCGCTCTGCTAACACCTCAATTTTAGACTTCTAACCTCCGGAAATGTAAGAGAATAAATGTCTTATTAAGTCACCAAGTTACAGTAATTTGTTACAGCAGCCATCGGAAACTAGTACACTATTTTGTAATGTATTTTTTTACTTAATGTAACCCACCCATCCCTTCACATGAGTACATTAATACATGCAGCGCTACTCCCTTCTTTATAGTGGTTGCCTGTCTCCTTTTTATACTATCACACATAAAGTTTTAATGCACATCCTTGGATGTACACCTTTTATCATTTGTTTAGATGGTTTTATGAATAGATGACTTAAGAGAAGAGTTATTTGGCGAAGCAAATTTATACATGATAACTATATTATTACTCAGAACATCTGTCCTCCTCTCTGCAGGGTCTGGTTTAGGAGAGATTGTGCTTCCTTGCTGCACAGACAACAGGCTTGGTCATACAACTTGCTCTGGCCAATCAAATGCCAACAGAAGGGATGAGAGGCCCCTATAAGGGGACATTTTATTTCTTTACTTATGTTAAAGATTTTATTTTTAAGCAATCTCTACACCTAACATGGGGCTCGAACTTATAACCTCAAGATCAAGAGTCACATGCTCCACTGACAGAGTCAACCAGACACACCTATAAGTGGACACTTTAGAAGCTAGGGTGTGTATGTTCTCTTTCATCTTTCCATAAAATGCCCCATACAGAGGATGCTTCATCAAACTGGATGGCAGAGACTCACGATGGACATATGGGGAAACAGAAACCATAAGGTTTTTTGGTTATAAATGACTTCTCTTCGGGGGTTCTTGGACATGAGAGTATAACTTAAATTAAACAGCTTGATGTAGTATGTGCACTGAAAATTTCATACTTATTACCAGATAGCCTTCTAAAGAATGATACATGTACACCAACACTGTCTAAAGTACCTTTTTTCCCACAGTATACCTATAGCAATCTCTGCCAACTTTTTTCTCTCTCACAGGAAAAAAATATGGTGTCTATTTTCACCTGTATTTTTTGGCTTTCACACAAGGGTCTTTCATACACTCATTATTTCATTGCATTTCTTCTACAAAATCTACATGGCCACTGTTCATTTTCATCTAGAATTATTCATCATTTTCATACAAATTTTCTAGAGTAGTTACATATTGTGGATATTACTCTTTGCTTTGTATACACATTTTTTGGAAGATTTTATTTATTTATTTGAAAGATAGAGCTAGAGTGAGAGAGAGAACATGAGTTGGGGGGGTATGGGGCAGAGGGAGAGGGAGAAATAGATTCCTGGCTGAGCAGGAAGCCTGATGCAGAGCTTGATCCCAGGACCCCAGGATCATGATCTGAGCCAAAGGCAGATGCTTAACTGACTGAGCCACCCAGATGCCCCTGCCTGTCTACATTTTTCATGATGCATTTGATTCTTTATGATAGCTCTCACCACACAGAAGGAGTGAACTATATAAACTAGTTTCCTTCGAATCAAAATATTATTCATATCTAGTCCCTATAGGGATCCTGGACTATCCAGAAAGGCTCACGCAGAAGTCCAGGTGAGAACAGCCAATTCAATACCAGATTCTGAGGCATGGTGCCCACCAAGAACGTTCAGGACAGAGATATGATCAGAAAAATGGGAAAGAAGACAAGACCAAGGACAAAAAAGACCAATTAACAAAAATGTTAAAAGACAAAGCAAAGATCAAAGTAAAAGCAGAAATCACAAATGTATATAATCACAATAATGGTAATCATAACAATAATAATTGGGTAACATATACCAACGGTCATGACGATGTTTACAACCAGTGTACATATTGCAGGTTTTTTCTTCATTTTAAACAATTTCTTTTAGCTAATTTCCTAGGGGTAGGATTTTTTAATTAAAGCTGATCATAAGGAGGGAGGAGTCAAGATAGCGGAGAAGTAGCAGGCTGAGACTACTTCAGGTAGCAGGAGATCAGCTAGATAGCTTATCTAAAGATTGCAAACACCTACAAATCCAATGGGAGATCGAAGAGAAGAAGAACAGCAATTCTAGAAACAGAAAATCAACCACTTTCTGAAAGGTAGGACTGGCGGAGAAGTGAATCCAAAGCGACGGGAAGATAGACCGCGGGGGGGAGGGGCCGGCTCCTGGCAAGCGGCGGAGCAACAGAGCACAAAATCAGGACTTTTAAAAGTCTATTCCGCTGAGGGACATCGCTCCAGAGGCTTAAGTGGGGTGAAGCGCACGCAGGGTCAGCGTGGCCTCAGGTCCCGCAGGGTCACAGAAGGATCGGGGTGTCTGAGTGTCGCAGAGCTTCCAGGTATTAGAACGGGGAAGCCGGCTACAGAGACAGAGCCGAGGAGTGAGCTCTAAGCTCGGGTTTACCTTGAACCGGTCTCAGGCTCGGTCAGCTCGGAGCACGGCCGGAGGCCAGGGTGACGGGAGTAATTGGGCGCTGTTCTCTGAGGGCGCACTGAGGAGTGGGGCCCCAGACTCTTGGCTCCTCCAGGCCGGAGACTGGGAGGCCACCATCTTCGTTCCCGTCCTCCGGAACTCTACGGAAAGCGCTCAGGGAACAAAAGCTCCCGAAAGCAAACCCGAGCGGATTACTCAGCCCGGCCCCTGGTAAGGGCGGTGCAACTCCGCCTGGGGCAAAGACACTTGAAAATCACTACAACAGGCCCCTCCCCCAGGAGATCAACAAGAAACCCAGCCAGGACCAAGTTCACCTACAAAGGAGTGCAGTTTCAACACCAAGGAGAGCAGCGGAAATCCAGAGAAGGAGAAAGCAAAGCACGGAACTCATGGCTTTCTCCCCATGATTCTTTAGCCTTGCAGTTAATTAATTTTTTTTTTCTTTTTCAATTTTTTTTCTCTTCTTCTGCTAAATTTTTTTAACTTTTACCCTTTTCTTTTTTAACGTTTTTTAACTAGTTTATCTAATATATATATATATATGTATATATGTATATATATATATTTTTTTTCCTTTTTATATTTTTTCATTATTGGTTTTCTTTTTTTATTTGTTTCTTTTTTCTTTTTTCTTTTCTTTTCTTTTTTTCTTTCTGAACGTCTTTATATCCCCTTCCCCCCCCTCACGATTTGGGATCTCTTCTGATTTGGCTAAAGCATATTCTCCGGGGGTTGTTGCCACACTTTTAGTATTTTACTTGTTTCTTCATATACTCTTATCTGGACAAAATGACAAGGAGGAAAAATTCACCACAAAAAAAAAAAGAACAAGAGGCAGTACCAAAGGCTAGGGACCTAATCAATACAGATATTGCTAATATGTCAGATCTAGAGTTCAGAATGATGATTCTCAAGGTTCTACCTGGGCTCGAAAAAGGCATGGAAGATATTAGAGAAACCCTCTCGGGAGATATAAAAGCCCTTTCTGGAGAAATAAAAGAACTAAAATCTAATCAAGTTGAAATAAAAAAAGCTATTAATGAGGTGCAATAAAAAATGGAGGCTCTCACTGCGAGGATAAATGAGGCAGAAGAAAGAATTAGCGATATAGAAGACCAAATGACAGAGAATAAAGAAGCTGAGCAAAAGAGGGACAAACAGCTACTGGAACACGAGGGCAGAATTCGAGAGAAAAGTGACACCATAAGACGAAACAACATTAGAATAATTGGGATTCCAGAAGAAGAAGAAAGAGAGAGGGGAGAAGAAGGTATATTGGGGAGAATTATTGGAGAGAATTTCCCCAATATGGCAAAGGGAACAAGCATCAAAATCCAGGAGGTTCAGAGAACCCCCCTCAAAATCAATAAGAATAGGTCCACACCCCGTCACCGAATAGTAAAATTTACAAGTCTTAGTGACAAAGAGAAAATCCTGAAAGCAGCCCAGGAAAAGAAGTCTGTAACATACAATGGTAAAAATATTAGATTGGCAGCAGACTTATCCACAGAGACCTGGCAGGCCAGAAAGAGCTGGCATGATATATTCAGAGTACTAAACGAGAAAAACATGCAGCCAAGAATACTATATCCAGCTAAGCTATCATTGAAAATAGAAGGAGAGATTAAATCTTCCAGAACAAACAAAAACTGAAAGAATTTGCAAACACCAAGCCAGCTCTACAGGAAATATTGAAAGGGGTCCTCTAAGCAAAGAGAGAGCCTAAAAGTAGTAGATCAGAAAGGAACAGAGACAATATACAATAACAGTCACCGTACAGGCAATACAATGGCACTAAATTCATATCTCTCAATAGTTACCCTGAATGTTAATGGGCTAAATGCCCCAATCAAAAGACACAGGGTATCAGAATGGATAAAAAAACAAAGCCCATCTATATGTTGCCTACAAGAAACTCATTTGAAACCCGAAGACACCTTCAGATTTAAAGTGAGGGGGTGGAAAAGAATTTACCATGCTAATGGACATCAGAAGAAAGCAGGAGTGGCAATCCTTATATCAGATCAATTAGATTTTAAGCCAAAGACTATAATAAGAGATGAAGAAGGACACTATATCATACTCAAAGGATCTGTCCAACAAGAAGATCTAACAATTGTAAATATCTATGCCCCTAACGTGGGAGCAGCCAACTATATAAACCAATTAATAACAAAATCAAAGAAACACATCAACAATCATACAATAATAGTAGGGGACTTTAACACTCCCCTCACTGAAATGGACAGATCATCCAAGCAAAAGATCAACAAGGAAATAAAGGCCTTAAATGACACACTGGACCAGATGGATATCACAGATATATTCAGAACATTTCATCCCAAAGCAACAGAATACACATTCTTCTCTAGTGCCCATGGAACATTCTCCAGAATAGATCACATCCTCGGTCCTAAATCAGGTCTCAACCGGTATCAAAAGATTGGGATCATTCCCTGCATATTTTCAGACCACAATGCTCTGAAGCTAGAACTCAATTGCAAGAGGAAATTTGGAAAGAACCCAAATAAGTGGAGACTAAACAGCATCCTTCTAAAGAATGAATGGGTCAACCAGGAAATTAAAGAAGAATTGAAAAAATTCATGAAAACAAATGATAATGAAAACACAACGGTTCAAAATCTGTGGGACACA